>NW_026045989.1:0-38693 GCF_023898315.1 Schistocerca nitens | reverse complement strand
CTCCACTCCCTGCGAAGGCTGCACTCCGTGCGAATGCTGCACTCCGTGCGAAGGCTGCACTCCGTGCGAAGGCAGCACTCCGTGCGAAGGCAGCACTCCGTGCGAAGGCAGCACTCCGTGCGAAGACTGCACTCCGTGCGAAGGCTGCACTCCGTGCGAAGGCTGCGCTCTGTGCGAAGGCTGCACTCCATGCGAAGGCCGCACTCTGTGCGAAGGCTGCACTCCGTGCGAAGGCTGCACTCCGTGCGAAGGCTGCACTCCTTGCGAAATCTCCACTCCGTGTGAAGGCAGCACTCCGTGCGAAGGCTGCACTCCGTGAGAAGGCTGCACTCCGTGCGAAGGCTGCACTACGTGCGAAGGCTACACGCCGTGTGAAGGCAGCACTCCGTGCGAAGGCTGCACTCCGTGCGAAGGCTGCACTCCGTGCGATGGCTGCACTCCGTGCAAAGGCTGCACTCCGTGCAAAGGCTGCACTCCGTGCGAAGGTTGCACTCCGTACTAAGGCTGCACTCCGTGCGAAGGCTGCACTCCGTGCAAAGGGTCCAGTCCGTGTGAAGGCTGCACTCCGTGCGAAGGGTGCAGTCCGTGCAAAGGCTGCACTCCGTGCGAAGGCTGCACTCCGTGCGAAGGCAGCACTCTGCGCGATGGCTGCACTCTGTGCGATGGTGCACTGTGTTCGAGGGCTGCACTCTGTGCGAAAACTGCTGCACTGCATGCAAACGCTGCTCTCCCTGTGAAGGGTGAACTCCCAGTGGAGGCTGCACTCCATGCAGAGACTGCACTCCATGCAGAGACTGCACTCCATGCGGAGACTGCACTCCATGAGGAGGCTGCACTCCATGCGGAGGCTGCACTCCTTGCGGAGGCTGCACTCATTTTGAAGGCTGCACTCATTGTGAAAGCTGCACTCCGTGCGAAGGCTGCACTCCGTGCGAAGTCTTCACTCCATGCAAAGGCTGCACTCCGTGCAAAGGCAGCACTCCGTGTGAAGGCTGCACTCCGTGTGAAGGCTGCACTCCTTGCAAAGTCTCCACTCCGTGCGAAGGCTGCACTCCGTGCGATGGCTGCACTCCGTGCGAAGGCTGCACTCCGTGCAACAGCAGCACTCCATGCGAAGGCAGCTCTCCGTGCGAACGCAGCACTCCGTGGGAAGGCTGCACTCCGTGCGAGGGCTGCACTCTGTGCGAAGGGTGCACTCCGTGCGAGGGCTGCACTCTGTGCGAAGGGTGCACTCTGTGCGAAGGCTGCACTCCGTGCGAAGCCTGCACTCCGTGCGAAGGCTGCACTGTGTTCGAGGGCTGCACACTGTGCGAAAACTGCTGCACTGCATGCAAAGGCTGCTCTCCCTGTGAAGGGTGAACTCCCAGTGGAGGCTGCACTCCATGCAGAGACTGCACTACATGCAGAGACTGCACTCCATGCGGAGACTGCACTCCATGAGGGGGCTGCACTCCTTGCGGAGGCTGCACTCATTTTGAAGGCTGCACTCATTGTGAAAGCTGCACTCCGTGCAAAGGCAGCACTCCGTGCGAAGACTGCACTCCGTGCGAAGGCTGCAGTCCGTGCGAAGGCTACACTCCGTGCGAAGGCTGCACTCCGTGCGAAGGCTGCACTCCGTGCGAAGGCTGCACTCCGTGCGAACGCTGCAGTCCTTGCGAAGTCTCCACTCTGTGCGAAGGCAGCACTCGGTGCGATGGCTGCACTCCGTGCGAAGGCTGCACTCCGTGCAACAGCAGCACTCCGTGCGAAGGCAGCACTCCGTGCGAAGGCAGCACTCCGTGCGAAGGCTGCACTCCGGGCGAAGGCTGCACTCCGTGCGAAGGCTGCACTCCATGCGAAGGCTGCACTCCGTGCGAAGGCTGCAATCCGTGCGAACGCTGCAGTCCTTGCGAAGTCTTCACTCCGTGCTAAGGCAGCACTCCGTGCAAAGGCTGCACTCCGTGCGAAGGCTGCACTCCGTGCGAAGGCTGCACTCCGTGCGAAGGCTGCTGTCCGTGCGAAGGCTGCACTCCGTGCGAATTCTGCACTCCGTGCGAAGGCTGCACTGTGTTCGAGGGCTGAACTCTGTGCGAAAACTGCTGCACTGCATGCAAAGGCTGCTCTCCCTGTGAAGGGTGTACTCCCAGTGGTGGCTGCACTCCATGCTGAGACTGCACTCCATGCATAGACTGCACTCCATGCAGAGACTGCACCCCATATGGAGGCTGCACTCCATGTGGAGGCTGCAATCCATGTGGAGGCTGCACTCATTGCGGAGGCTGCACTCATTGTGAAGGCTGCATGCCATGCGAAGGCTGCACACCGTGTGAAGGCTGCACTCCGTGCGAAAGCTGCACTCCGTGCGAAGGCTGCACTCCGTGCGCGAAGTCTGCACTCCGTGCGAACGCTGCACTCCTTGCGAAGTATCCACTCCATACGAAGGCTGCACTCCGTGCGATGGATGGACTCCGGGCGAACGCTGCACACTGTGCAACAGCAGCACTCCGTGCGCAGGCAGCACTCCGTGCGAAGGCAGCACTCCGTGCGAAGGCTGCACACCGTGCGAAAGCTGCACTCCGTGAGAAGGCTGAACTCCGTGCAAAGGCTGCACTCAGTGCGAAGGCTGCACTCCGTGCGATGGCTGCACTCCGTGCGAGGGCTGCACTCTGTGCGAGGGCTGCACTCCGTGCAACAGCAGCTCTCCGTGCAGGGCAGCACTCCCTGCGAAGGCTGCACTCTGTGCGAAGGCTGCACTCCGTGCGAAGGCTGTACTCCATGCGAAGGTTGCACTCCGTGCGAACGCTGCTTTCCGTGCGAAGGCTGCACTCCGTGCGAAGGCTGCACTCCTTGCGAAGTCTCCACTCCGTGCGATGGCTGCACTCCGTGCGAAGGCTGCACATCGTGCAACAGCAGCACTCAGTGCGAAGGCATACTCCGTGCGAAAGCAGCACTCCGTGCGAACGGAGCACTCCGTGCGAAGGCTGCACTCCGTGCAAAGGCTGCACTCCGTGCGAAGGCTGCACTCCGTGCGGAGGCTGCACTCCGTGCGGAGGCTGCACTCCTTGCGATGGCTGTACTCCGTGCGAAGGCTGCACTCCTTACGAAGTCTCCACTCCGTGCGAAGGCTGCACTTCGTGCGATGGCTGCACTCCGTGCGAGGGCTGCACTCCGACAACAGCAGCACTCTGTGCGAAGGCAGCACTCCGTGCGGAGGCAGCACTCCGTGCGAAGGCAGCACTCCGTGCGATGGCTTCACTCCGTGCGAAGGCTGCGCTCCGTGCGAAGGCTGCACTCCGTGCGAAGGCTGCACTCCGTGCGAAGGCTGCACTCCGTGCGAAGGCTGCACTCCGTGCGAAGGCTGCACTCCGTGCGAAGGCTGCACTCCGAGCGAAGGCTGCACTCCGTGCGAAGGCTGCACTCCGTGCGAAGGCTGCACTCCGTGCGAAGGCTGCACTCCGTGCGAAGGCTGCACTCCGTGCGAAGGCTGCACTCCTTGCGAAGTCTCCACTCCGTGCGATGGCGGCAATCCGTGCGAAGGCTGCACTCCGTGCAACAGCAGCACTCCGTGCAAAGGCACCACTCCGTGCGAAGGCAGCACTCCGTGCGAAGGCTGCACTCCGTGCGAAGGCTGCACTCCATGTGAAGGCTGCACTCCGTGCGAAGACTGCACTCCGTGTGAAGGCTGCTCTCCGTGCGAAGGCTGCACTCCTTGCAAAATCGCCACTCCGTGCGAAGGCTGCACTCCGTGCGATGACTGCACTCCGTGCGAAGGCTGCACTCCGTGCAACAGCAGCACTCCGTGCGAAGGCAGCACTCCGTGCGAAGGCTGCTCTCCGTGCGAAGGCTGCACTCTGTGCGAAGGCTGCACTCCGTGTGAAGGCTGCACTCCTTGCAACAGCAGCACTCCGTGCGAAGGCTGCACTCCGTGCGAAGGCTGCACTCCGTGCGAAGGCTGCACTCCGTGCGAAGGCTGCACTCCGTGCGGAGGCTGCACTCCGTGCGAAGGCTGCACTCTGTGCGAAGGCTGCACTCCGTGCGAAGGCTGCACTCCGTGCAACAGCAGCACTCCGTGCGAAGGCTGCACTCCTTGCGAAGTCTCCACTCCGTGCGAAGGCTGCACTCCGTGCGATGGCTGCACTCCGTGTGAGGGTTGCACTCCAACAACAGCAGCACTCCGTGCGAAGGCAGCACTCAGTGCGGAGGCAGCACTCCGTGCGGAGGCAGCACTCCGTGCGAAGGCTGCACTCCGTGCGAAGGCTGCACCCCGTGCGAAGGCTGCACTCCGTGCGAAGGCTGCACTCCGTGCGGAGGCTGCACTCCGTGCGGAGGCTGCACTCCGTGCCAAGGCTGCACTCCGTGCCAAGGCTGCACTCCGTGCCAAGGGAGCATACCGTGCCAAGGCTGCACTCCGTGCGAAGGCTGCACTCCTTGTGAAGTCTCCACTCTGTGCGAAGGCTGCACTCTGTGCGAAGGCTGCACTCCGTGCGATGGCTGCACTCCGTGCAACAGCAGCACTCCGTGCGAAGGCTGCACTCCGTGCGAAGGCTGCACTCCGTGCGAAGGCTGCACTCCGCGCGAAGGCTGCACTCCGTGCGAAGGCTGCACTCCGTGTGAAGGCTGCACTCCTTGCGAAGTCTCCATCCCATGCGAAGGCTGCACTCCATGCGATGGCGGCAATCCGTGCGATGGCTGCACTCCGTGCAACAGCAGCACTCCGTGCGAAGGCAGCACTCCGTGCGAAGGCAGCACTCCGTGCGAAGGCTGCACTCCGTGCGAAGTCTTCACTCCGTGCAAAGGCTGCACTCCGTGCGAAGGCAGCACTCCGTGTGAAGGCTGCACTCCGTGCAAAGGCTGCACTCCTTGCAAAGTCTCCACTCCGTGCGAAGGCTGCACTCCGTGCGATGGCTGCACTCCGTGCAAAGGCTGCACTCCGTGCAACAGCAGCACTCCAAGCGAAGGCAGCTCTCTGTGCGAAGGCAGCACTCCGTGCGAAGGCTGCACTCTGTGCGAAGGCTGCACTCTGTGCGAAGGCTGCACTCTGTGCGAAGGCTGCACTCCGTGCGAAGCCTGCACTCCGTGCGAAGGCTGCACTCCTTGCAAAGTCTCCACTCCGTGCGAAGGCTGCACTTCGTGCGATGGCTGCACTCCGTGCAAAGGCTGCACTCCGTGCGCAGGCAGCACACCGTGCGAAGGTTGCACTCCGTGCGAAGGCTGCACTCCGTGCGAAGGCTGCACTCCGTGCGAGGGCTGCACTCCGTGCAACAGCAGCACTCCGTGCGAAGGCAGCACTCCGTGGGAGGGCTGCACTCCGTGCGGAGGCTGCACTCCTTGCGAAGGCTGCACTCCGTGTCAAGGCTGCACTCCGTGCGAAGGCTGCACTCCTTGCGAAGTCTCCACTCCGTGCGAAGGCTGCACTCCGTGCGATGGCTGCGCTCCGTGCGAGGGCTGCACTCCGTGCAACAGCAGCACTCCGTGCGAAGGCAGCACTCCGTGCGGAGGCAGCACTCCGTGCGCAGGCAGCACACCGTGCGAAGGTTGCACTCCGTGCGAAGGCTGCACTCCGTGCGAAGGCTGCACTCCGTGCGAGGGCTGCACTCCGTGCGGAGGCTGCACTCCTTGCGAAGGCTGCACTCCGTGTCAAGGCTGCACTCCGTGCCAAGGCTGCACTCCGTGCCAAGGCTGCACTCCGTGCCAAGGCTGCACACCGTGCGAAGACTGCACTCCTTGCGAAGTCTCCACTCCGTTCGAAGGCTGCACTCTCTGCGAAGGCTGCACTCCGTGCGATGGCTGCACTCCGTGCAACAGCAGCACTCCGTGCGAAGGCTGCACTCCGTGCGAAGGCTGCACTCCTTGCGAAGTCTCCACTCCGTGCGAAGGCTGCAGTCCATGCAAAGGCTGCACTCCGTGCGAAGGCTGCACTCCTTGCAAAGTCTCCACTCCGTGCGAAGGCTGCACTCCGTGCGATGGCTGCACTCCGTGCGAAGGCTGCACTCCGTGCAACAGCAGCACTCCGTGCGAAGGCAGCTCTCCATGCGAAGGCAGCACTCCGTGTGAAGGCTGCACTCCGTGCGGAGGCTGCACTCCATGCGAAGGCTGCACTCTGTGCGAAGGCTGCACTCCGTGCGAAGGCTGCACTCCGTGCAACAGCAGCACTCCGTGCGAAGGCTGCACTCCTTGCGAAGTCTCCACTCCGTGCGAAGGCTGCACTCCGTGCGATGGCTGCACTCCGTGCGAGGGCTGCACTCCAACAACAGCAGCACTCCGTGCGAAGGCAGCACTCAGTGCGGAGGCAGCACTCCGTGCGGAGGCAGCACTCCGTGCCAAGGCTGCACTCTGTGCCAAGGCTGCACTCCGTGCCAAGGCTGCATTCTGTGCCAAGGCTGCACTCCGTGCGAAGGCTGCACTCCTTGCGAAGTCTCCACTCTGTGCGAAGGCTGCACTCTGTGCGAAGGCTGCACTCCGTGCGATAGCTGCACTCCGTGCAACAGCAGCACTCCGTGCGAAGGCTGCACTCCATGCGAAGAATGCACTCCTTGCGAAGGCTGCACTCTGCGCGAAGGCTGCACTCCGTGCGAAGGCTGCACTCCGTGTGAAGGCTGCACTCCTTGCCAAGTCTCCACTCCATGCGAAGGCTGCACTCCATGCGATGGCGGCAATCCGTGCGATGGCTGCACTCCGTGCAACAGCAGCACTCCGTGTGAAGGCAGCACTCCGTGGGAAGACTGCACTCCGTGCGAAGGCTGCACTCTGTGCGAAGGCTGCACTCTGTGCGAAGGCTGCACTCTGTGCGAAGGCTGCACTCCGTGCGAAGCCTGCACTCTGTGCGAAGGCTGCACTCCTTGCAAAGTCTCCACTCCGTGCGAAGGCTGCACTCCGTGCGATGGCTGCACTCCGTGCAAAGGCTGCACTCCGTGCAAACGCAGCACTCCGTGCGAAGGCAGCTCTCCGTGCGAAGGCAGCTCTCCGTTCGAAGGCTGCGCTCCGTGCAAAGGCTGCACTCCTTGCGAAGTCTCCACTCCGTGCGAAGGCTGCACTCCGTGCGATGGCTGCGCTCCGTGCGAGGGCTGCACTCCGTGCAACAGCAGCACTCCGTGCGAAGGCAGCACTCCGTGCGGAGGCAGCACTCCGTGCGCAGGCAGCACACCGTGCGAAGGTTGCACTCCGTGCGATGGCTGCACTCCGTGCAAAGGCTGCACTCCGTGCGAGGGCTGCACTCCGTGCGGAGGCTGCACTCCTTGCGAAGTCTCCACTACGTGCGAAGGCTGCAGTCCGTGCAAAGGCTGCACTCCGTGCGAAGGCTGCACTCCTTGCAAAGTCTCCACTCCGTGCGAAGGCTGCACTCCGTGCGATGGCTGCACTCCGTGCGAAGGCTGCACTCCAGCAACAGCAGCACTCCGTGCGAAGGCAGCTCTCCATGCGAAGGCAGCACTCCGTGTGAAGGCTGCACTCCGTGCGGAGGCTGCACTCCTTGCGAAGTCTCCACTCTGTGCGAAGGCTGCACTCTCTGCGAAGGCTGCACCCCGTGCGATGGCTGCACTCCGTGCAACAGCAGCACTCCATGCGAAGGCTGCACTCCGAGCGAAGGCTGCACTCCTTGCGAAGTCTCCACTCCGTGCGAAGGCTGCAGTCCGTGCAAAGGCTGCACTCCGTGCGAAGGCTGCACTCCTTGCAAAGTCTCCACTCCGTGCGAAGGCTGCACTCCGTGCGATGGCTGCACTCCGTGCGAAGGCTGCACTCCGTGCAACAGCAGCACTCCGTGCGAAGGCAGCTCTCCATGCGAAGGCAGCACTCCGTGTGAAGGCTGCACTCCGTGCGGAGGCTGCACTCCGTGCGAAGGCTGCACTCTGTGCGAAGGCTGCACTCCGTGCGAAGGCTGCACTCCGTGCAACAGCAGCACTCCGTGCGAAGGCTGCACTCCTTGCGAAGTCTCCACTCCGTGCGAAGGCTGCACTCCGTGCGATGGCTGCACTCCGTGCGAGGGCTGCACTCCAACAACAGCAGCACTCCGTGCGAAGGCAGCACTCAGTGCGGAGGCAGCACTCCGTGCGGAGGCAGCACTCCGTGCGAAGGCTGCACTCCGTGCGAAGGCTGCACCCCGTGCGAAGGCTGCACTCCGTGCGAAGGCTGCACTCCGTGCGGAGGCTGCACTCCGTGCGGAGGCTGCACTCCGTGCGGAGGCTGCACTCCGTGCCAAGGCTGCACTCCGTGCCAAGGCTGCACTCCGTGCCAAGGCTGCATTCCGTGCCAAGGCTGCACTCCGTGCGAAGGCTGCACTCCTTGCGAAGTCTCCACTCTGTGCGAAGGCTGCACTCTGTGCGAAGGCTGCACTCCGTGCGATGGCTGCACTCCGTGCAACAGCAGCACTCCGTGCGAAGGCTGCACTCCGTGCGAAGAATGCACTCCGTGCGAAGGCTGCACTCCGTGCGAAGGCTGCACTACGTGCGAAGGCTGCACTCCGTGTGAAGGCTGCACTCCTTGCGAAGTCTCCACTCCATGCGAAGGCTGCACTCCATGCGATGGCGGCAATCCGTGCGATGGCTGCACTCCGTACAACAGCAGCACTCCGTGCGAAGGCAGCACTCCGTGCGAAGGCAGCACTCCGTGTGAAGGCTGCACTCCGTGCGAAGTCTTCACTCCGTGCAAAGGCTGCACTCCGTGCGAAGACAGCACTCCGTGTGAAGGCTGCACTCCGTGCGAAGTCTGCACTCCTTGCAAAGTCTCCACTCCGAGCGAAGGCTGCACTCTGTGCGATGGCTGCACTCCGTGCAAAGGCTGCACTCCATGCAACAGCAGCACTCCAAGCGAAGGCAGCTCTCCGTGCGAAGGCAGCACTCCGTGGGAAGGCTGCACTCCGTGCGAAGGCTGCACTCTGTGCGAAGGCTGCACTCTGTGCGAAGGCTGCACTCTGTGCGAAGGCTGCACTCCGTGCGAAGCCTGCACTCCGTGCGAAGGCTGCACTCTTGCAAAGTCTCCACTCCGTGCGAAGGCTGCACTCCGTGCGATGGCTGCACTCCATGCAAAGGCTGCACTCCGTGCAAACGCAGCACTCCGTGCGAAGGGAGCTCTCCGTGCGAAGGCAGCTCTCCGTTCGAAGGCTGCGCTCCGTGCAAAGGCTGCACTCCTTGCGAAGTCTCCACTCCGTGCGAAGGCTGCACTCCGTGCGATGGCTGCGCTCCGTGCGAGGGCTGCACTCCGTGCAACAGCAGCACTCCGTGCGAAGGCAGCACTCCGTGCGGAGGCAGCACTCCGTGCGCAGGCAGCACACCATGCGAAGGTTGCACTCCGTGCGAAGGCTGCACTCCGTGCGAAGGCTGCACTCCGTGCGAGGGCTGCACTCCGTGCGGAGGCTGCACTCCTTGCGAAGGCTGCACTCCGTGTCAAGGCTGCACTCCGTGCCAAGGCTGCACTCCGTGCCAAGGCTGCACTCCGTGCCAAGGCTGCACTCCGTGCCAAGGCTGCACTCCGTGCGAAGACTGCACTCCTTGCGAAGTCTCTACTCTGTGTGAAGGCTGCTCTCTCTGCGAAGTCTGCACTCCGTGCGATGGCTGCACTCCGTGCAACAGCAGCACTCCGTGCGAAGGCTGCACTCCGTGGGAAGGCTGCACTCCTTGCGAAGTCTCCACTCCGTGCGAAGGCTGCAGTCCGTGCAAAGGCTGCACTCCGTGCGAAGGCTGCACTCCTTGCAAAGTCTCCACTCCGTGCGAAGGCTGCACTCCGTGCGATGGCTGCACTCCATGTGAAGGCTGCACTCCGTGCAACAGCAGCACTCCGTGCGAAGGCAGCTCTCCATGCGAAGGCAGCACTCAGTGTGAAGGCAGCACTCCGTGGGAAGGCTGCACTCCGTGCAAAGGCTGCACTCCATGCGAAGGCAGCACTCTGTGCGAAGGCTGTACTACGTGCGAAGGCTGCACTCCGTGCAAAAGCAGCACTCCGTGCGAAGGCTGCACTCCGTGCGAAGGATGCACTCCGTGCGGAGGCTGCACTCCTTGCGAAGGCTGCACTCCGTGCCAAGGCTGCACTCCGTGCCAAGGCTGCACTCCTTGCGAAGTCTCCACTCTGTGCGAAGGCTGCACTCTGTGCGAAGGCTGCACTCCGTGCGATGGCTGCACTCCGTGCAACAGCAGCACTCCGTGCGAAGGCTGCACTCTGTGCGAAGGCTCACTCCTTGCGAAGTCTCCACTCCGTGCGAAGGCTGCAGTCCGTGCGATGGCTGCACTCCCTGCAAAGGCTGCACTCTGTGCAACAGTAGCATTCCATGCAAAGTTAGCACTCCGTGCGAAAGCAGCACTCCGTGCGAAGGCTGCACTCCATGCGAAGACTGCACTCCGTGCGAAGGCTGCACTCCGTGCGAAGGCTGCACTCCATGCGAAGGCTGCACTCTGTGCGAAGGCTGCACTCCGTGCGAAGACTACACTCCGTGCGAAGGCTGCACTCCTTGCAAAGTCTCCACTCCGTGCGAAGGCTGCACTCCGTGCGATGGCGGCAATCCGTGCGAAGGCTGCACTCCGTGCAAAAGCAGCACTCCGTGCGAAGGCAGCACTCCGTGCGAAGGCAGCACTCCTTGCGAAGGCTGCACTCCGTGCGAAGTCTTCACTCCGTGCAAAGGCTGCACTCCGTGCGAAGGCAGCACTCCGTGTGAAGGCTGCACTCCGTGCGAAGGCTGCACTCCTTGCAAAGTCTCTACTCCGTGCGAAGGCTGCACTCCGTGCGATGGCTGCACTCCGTGCGAAAGCTGCACTCCTTGCGAAGTCTTCACTCCGTGCAAAGGCTGCACTCCGTGCAAAGGCAGCACTCCGTGTGAAGGCTGCACTCCGCGCGAAGGCTGCATTCCTTGCAAAGTCTCCACTCCGTGCGAAGGCTGCACTCCGTGCAAAGGCTGCACTCCGTGCGAAGGCAGCACTCCGTGTGAAGGCTGCACTCCATGCGAAGGCTGCACTCCTTGCAAAGTCTCCACTCCGTGCGAACGCAGCACTCCGTGGGAAGGCTGCACTCCTTGCAAAGTCTCCACTCCGTGCGATGGCTGCACTCCGTGCAAAGGCTGCACTCCGTGCAACAGCAGCACTCCGTGCGAAGGCAGCTCTCCGTGCGAAGGCAGCTTTCCGTGCGAAGGCTGCACTCTGTGCGAAGTCTGCACTCCGTGCGAAAGCTGCACTCCTTGCGAAGTCTCCACTCCGTGCGAAGGCTGCACTCCGTGCAATGGCTGCACTCCGTGCGAGGGCTGCACTCCGGCCAAGGCTGCACTCCGTGCGAAGGCTGCACTCCGTGCAAAGGCTGCACTCCGTGCGAAGGCTGCACTCCGTGCGATGGCTGCACTCCGTGCGAGGGCTGTACTCCAACAACAGCAGCACTCCGTGCGAAGGCAGCACTCAGTGCGGAGGCAGCACTCCGTGCGGAGGCAGCACTCCGTGCCAAGGCTGCACACCGTGCCAAGGCTGCACTCCGTGCCAAGGCTGCATTCCGTGCCAAGGCTGCACTCCGTGCGAAGGCTGCACTCCTTGCGAAGTCTCCACTCTGTGCGAAGGCTGCACTCTGTGCGAAGGCTGCACTCCGTGCGATGGCTGCACTCCGTGCAACAGCAGCACTCCGCGCGAAGGCTGCACTCCGTGCGAAGAATGCACTCCGTGCGAAGGCTGCACTCCGCGCGAAGGCTGCACTCCGTGCGAAGGCTGCACTCCGTGTGAAGGCTGCACTCCTTGCGAAGTCTCCACTCCATGCGAAGGCTGCACTCCATGCGATGGCGACAATCCGTGCGATGGCTGCACTCCGTGCAACAGCAGCACTCCGTGCGAAGGCAGCACTCCGTGGGAAGGCTGCACTCCGTGCGAAGGCTGCACTCCGTGCGAGGGCTGCACTCTGTGCGGAGGCTGCACTCCTTGCGAAGGCTGCACTCCGTGTCAAGGCTGCACTCCGTGCCAAGGCTGCACTCCGTGCCAAGGCTGCACTCCGTGCCAAGGCTGCACTCCGTGCGAAGACTGCACTCCTTGCGAAGTCTCCACTCTGTGCGAAGGCTACACTCTCTGCGAAGGCTGCACTCCGTGCGATGGCTGCACTCCGTGCAACAGCAGCACTCCATGCGAAGGCTGCACTCCGTGCGAAGGCTGCACTCCTTGCGAAGTCTCCACTCCGTGCGAAGGCTGCAGTCCGTGCAAAGGCTGCACTCCGTGCGAAGGCTGCACTCCTTGCAAAGTCTCCACTCCGTGCGAAGGCTGCACTCCGTGCGATGGCTGCACTCCGTGCGAAGGCTGCACTCCGTGCAACAGCAGCACTCCGTGCGAAGGCAGCTGTCCATGCGAAGGCAGCACTCCGTGTGATGGCTGCACTCCGTGCGGAGGCTGCACTCCGTGCGAAGGCTGCACTCTGTGCGAAGGCTGCACTCTGTGCGAAGGCTGCACTCTGTGCGAAGGCTGCACTCCGTGCGAAGGCTGCACTACGTGCGAAGGCTGCACTCCGTGTGAAGGCTGCACTCCTTGCGAAGTCTCCACTCCGAGCGAAGGCTGCACTCTCAGCGATGGCTGCACTCCGTGCAAAGGCTGCACTCCGTGCAACAGCAGCACTCCAAGCGAAGGCAGCTCTCCGTGCGAAGGCAGCACTCCGTGGGAAGGCTGCACTCCGTGCGAAGGCTGCACTCTGTGCGAAGGCTGCACTCTGTGCGAAGGCTGCACTCCGTGCGAAGCCTGCACTCCGTGCGAAGGCTGCACTCCTTGCAAAGTCTCCACTCCGTGCGAAGGCTGCACTCCGTGCGATGGCTGCACTCCGTGCAAAGGCTGCACTCCGTGCAAACGCAGCACTCCGTGCGAAGGCAGCTCTCCGTGCGAAGGCAGCTCTCCGTTCGAAGGCTGCGCTCCGTGCAAAGGCTGCACTCCTTGCGAAGTCTCCACTCCGTGCGAAGGCTGCACTCCGTGCGATGGCTGCGCTCCGTGCGAGGGCTGCACTCCGTGCAACAGCAGCACTCCGTGCGAAGGCAGCACTCCGTGCGGAGGCAGCACTCCGTGCGCAGGCAGCACACCGTGCGAAGGTTGCACTCCGTGCGAAGGCTGCACTCCGTGCGGAGGCTGCACTCCGTGCGAGGGCTGCACTCCGTGCGGAGGCTGCACTCCTTGCGAAGTCTGCACTCCGTGCGAGGGCTGCACTCTGTGCGGAGGCTGCACTCCTTGCGAAGGCTGCACTCCGTGTCAAGGCTGCACTCCGTGCCAAGGCTGCACTCCGTGCCAAGGCTGCACTCCGTGCCAAGGCTGCACTCCGTGCGAAGACTGCACTCCTTGCGAAGTCTCCACTCTGTGCGAAGGCTACACTCTCTGCGAAGGCTGCACTCCGTGCGATGGCTGCACTCCGTGCAACAGCAGCACTCCATGCGAAGGCTGCACTCCGTGCGAAGGCTGCACTCCTTGCGAAGTCTCCACTCCGTGCGAAGGCTGCAGTCCGTGCAAAGGCTGCACTCCGTGCGAAGGCTGCACTCCTTGCAAAGTCTCCACTCCGTGCGAAGGCTGCACTCCGTGCGATGGCTGCACTCCGTGCGAAGGCTGCACTCCGTGCAACAGCAGCACTCCGTGCGAAGGCAGCTGTCCATGCGAAGGCAGCACTCCGTGTGATGGCTGCACTCCGTGCGGAGGCTGCACTCCGTGCGAAGGCTGCACTCTGTGCGAAGGCTGCACTCCGTGCGAAGGCTGCACTCCATGCAACAGCAGCACTGCACTCTGTGCGAAGGCTGCACTCTGTGCGAAGGCTGCACTCTGTGCGAAGGCTGCACTCTGTGCGAAGGCTGCACTCCGTGCGAAGGCTGCACTACGTGCGAAGGCTGCACTCCGTGTGAAGGCTGCACTCCTTGCGAAGTCTCCACTCCGAGCGAAGGCTGCACTCTCAGCGATGGCTGCACTCCGTGCAAAGGCTGCACTCCGTGCAACAGCAGCACTCCAAGCGAAGGCAGCTCTCCGTGCGAAGGCAGCACTCCGTGGGAAGGCTGCACTCCGTGCGAAGGCTGCACTCTGTGCGAAGGCTGCACTCTGTGCGAAGGCTGCACTCCGTGCGAAGCCTGCACTCCGTGCGAAGGCTGCACTCCTTGCAAAGTCTCCACTCCGTGCGAAGGCTGCACTCCGTGCGATGGCTGCACTCCGTGCAAAGGCTGCACTCCGTGCAAACGCAGCACTCCGTGCGAAGGCAGCTCTCCGTGCGAAGGCAGCTCTCCGTTCGAAGGCTGCGCTCCGTGCAAAGGCTGCACTCCTTGCGAAGTCTCCACTCCGTGTGAAGGCTGCACTCCGTGCGATGGCTGCGCTCCGTGCGAGGGCTGCACTCCGTGCAACAGCAGCACTCCGTGCGAAGGCAGCACTCCGTGCAAAGGCAGCACTCCGTGCGCAGGCAGCACACCGTGCGAAGGTTGCACTCCGTGCGAAGGCTGCACTCCGTGCGAAGGCTGCACTCCGTGCGAGGGCTGCACTCCGTGCGGAGGCTGCACTCCTTGCGAAGGCTGCACTCCGTGCGAGGGCTGCACTCCGTGCGGAGGCTGCACTCCTTGCGAAGGCTGCACTCCGTGTCAAGGCTGCACTCCGTGCCAAGGCTGCACTCCGTGCCAAGGCTGCACTCCGTGCCAAGGCTGCACTCCGTGCGAAGACTGCACTCTTTGCGAAGTCTCCACTCTGTGCGAAGGCTGCACTCTCTGCGAAGGCTGCACTCCGTGCGATGGCTGCACTCCGTGCAACAGCAGCACTCCATGCGAAGGCTGCACTCCGTGCGAAGGCTGCACTCCTTGCGAAGTCTCCACTCCGTGCGAAGGCTGCAGTCCGTGCAAAGGCTGCACTCCGTGCGAAGGCTGCACTCCTTGCAAAGTCTCCACTCCGTGCGAAGGCTGCACTCTGTGCGATGGCTGCACTCCGTGCGAAGGCTGCACTCCGTGCAACAGCAGCACTCCGTGCGAAGGCAGCTGACCATGCGAAGGCAGCACTCCGTGTGATGGCTGCACTCCGTGCGGAGGCTGCACTCCGTGCGAAGGCTGCACTCTGTGCGAAGGCTGCACTCCGTGCGAAGGCTGCACTCCGTGCAACAGCAGCACTGCACTCCGTGCGAAGGCTGCACTCTGTGCGAAGGCTGCACTCTGTGCGAAGGCTGCACTCTGTGCGAAGGCTGCACTCCGTGCGAAGGCTGCACTACGTGCGAAGGCTGCACTCCGTGTGAAGGCTGCACTCCTTGCGAAGTCTCCACTCCGAGCGAAGGCTGCACTCTGTGCGATGGCTGCACTCCGTGCAAAGGCTGCACTCCGTTCAACAGCAGCACTCCAAGCGAAGGCAGCTCTCCGTGCGAAGGCAGCACTCCGTGGGAAGGCTGCACTCCGTGCGAAGGCTGCACTCTGTGCGAAGGCTGCACTCTGTGCGAAGGCTGCACTCTGTGCGAAGGCTGCACTCCGTGCGAAGCCTGCACTCCGTGCGAAGGCTGCACTCCGTGCGAAGGCTGCACTCCTTGCGAAGTCTCCACTCCCTGCGAAGGCTGCACTCTGTGCGAAGGCTGCACTCCGTGCGAAGGCTGCACTCCGTGCGAAGGCAGCACTCCGTGCGAAGGCAGCACTCGGTGCGAAGGCAGCACTCGGTGCGAAGGCAGCACTCCGTGCGAAGGCAGCACTCCGTGCGAAGACTGCACTCCGTGCGAAGGCCGCACTCCGTGCGAAGGCTGCGCTCTGTGCGAAGGCTGCACTCCGTGCGAAGGCTGCACTCTGTGCGAAGGCTGCACTCCGTGCGAAGGCTGCACTCCGTGCGAAGGCTGCACTCCGTGCGAAGGCTGCACTCCGTGCGAAAGCTGCACTCCGTGCGAAGGCTGCACTCCGTGCGAAGGCTGCACTCCGTGCGAAGGCTGCACTCCGTGCGAAGGCTGCACTGTGTTCGAGGGCTGCACTCTGTGCGAAAACTGCTGCACTGCATGCAAAGGCTGCTCTCCCTGTGAAGGGTGTAGCCCAGTGGAGGCTGCACTCCATGCAGAGACTGCACTCCATGCAGAGACTGCACTCCATGCAGAGACTGCTCTCCATGCAGAGACTGCACTCCATGTGGAGGCTGCATTCCATGTGGAGGCTGCATTCCATGTGGAGGCTGCATTCCATGTGGAGGCTGCACTCCCTGCGGAGGCTGCAATCATTGTGAAGGCTGCACTCATTGTGAAGGCTGCACTCCGTGCGAAGGCTGCACTCCGTGCGAAGGCTGCACTCCATGCGAAGGCTGCACTCCGTGCGAATGCTGAACTCCGTGCGAAGGCTGCACTCCGTGCGAAGGCTGCACTCCTTGCGAAGTCTCCACTCCGTGCGAAGGCTGCACTCCGTGCGATGGCTGCACTCCGTGCGAGGGCTGCACTCCAACAACAGCAGCACTCCGTGCGAAGGCAGCACTCAGTGCGGAGGCAGCACTCCGTGTGGAGGCAGCACTCCGTGCGAAGGCTGCACTCCATGCGAAGGCTGCACTCCGTGCGAAGGCTGCACTCTGTGCGAAGGCTGCACACCGTGCGATGGCTGCACTCCGTGCAACAGCAGCACTCCGTGCGAAGGCTGCACTCCATGCGAAGGCTGCACTCCTTGCGAAGTCTCCACTCCGTGCGAAGGCTGCACTCCGTGCGATGGCTGCACTCCGTGCGAAGGCTGCACTCCGTGCGAAGGCTGCACACCGTGCGATGGCTGCACTCCGTGCAACAGCAGCACTCCGTGCGAAGGCTGCACTCCGTGCGAATGCTGAACTCCGTGCGAAGGCTGCACTCCGTGCGAAGGCTGCACTCCTTGCAAAGTCTCCACTCCGTGCGAAGGCTGCACTCCGTGCGATGGCTGCACTCCGTGCAAAGGCTGCGCTCCGTGCAACCGCAGCACTCCGTGCGAAGGCAGCTCTCCGTGCGAAGCAGCTCTCCGTTCGAAGGCTGCGCTCCGTGCAAAGGCTGCACTCCTTGCGAAGTCTCCACTCCGTGCGAAGGCAGCACTCCGTGCGATGGCTGCACTCCGTGCGAGGGCTGCACTCCGGGCAACAGCAGCACTCCGTGCGAAGGCAGCACTCCGTGCGGAGGCAGCACTCCGTGCGCAGGCAGCACTCCGTGTGAAGGTTGCACTCCGTGCGAAGGCTGCACTCCGTGCGAAGGCTGCACTCCGTGCGAGGGCTGCACTCCGTGCGGAGGCTGCACTGCTTGCGAAGGCTGCACTCCGTGTCAAGGCTGCACTCCGTGCCAAGGCGGCTCTCCATGCCAAGGCTGCACTCCGTGCCAAGGCTGCACTCCGTGCGAAGTCTGCACTCCTTACGAAGTCTCCACTCTGTGCGAAGGCTGCACTCTCTGCGAAGGCTGCACTCCGTGCGATGGCTGCACTCCGTGAAACAGCAGCACTCCGTGCGAAGGCTGCACTCCGTGCGAAGGCTGCACTCCTTGCGAAGTCTCCACTCCGTGCGAAGGCTGCAGTCCGTGCAAAGGCTGCACTCCGTGTGAAGGCTGCACTCCTTGCGAAGTCTCCACTCCGTGCGAAGGCTGCAGTCCGTGCGATGGCTGCACTCCATGCACAGGCTGCACTCTGTGCAACAGCAGCATTCCGTGCGAAGTTAGCACTCCGTGCGAAAGCAGCACTCCGTGCGAAGGCTGCACTCCATGCGAAGACTGCACTCCGTGCGAAGGCTGCACTCCGTGCGAAGGCTGCACTCCGTGTGAAAGCTGCACTCCGTGCGAAGGCTGCACTCCGTGCGAAGGCTACACTCCGTGCGAAGGCTGCACTCCTTGCGAAGGGTCCACTCCGTGCGAAGGCTGCACTCCGTGCGATGGCGGCAATCCGTGCGAAGGCTGCACTCCGTGCAAAAGCAGCACTCCGTGCGAAGGCAGCACTCCGTGCGAAGGCAGCACTCTGTGCGAAGGCTGCACTCCGTGCGAAGTCTTCACTCCGTGCAAAGGCTGCACTCCGTGCGAAGGCAGCACTCCGTGTGAAGGCTGCACTCCGTGCGAAGGCTGCACTCCTTGCAAAGTCTCCACTCCGTGCAAAGGCTGCACTCCGTGCGATGGCTGCACTCCGTGTGAAGGCTGCACTCCGTGCAACAGCAGCACTCCATGCGAAGGCAGCTCTCCGTGTGAACGCAGCACTCCGTGGGAAGGCTGCACTCGGTGCGAGGGCTGCACTCTGTGCGAAGGGTGCACACTGTGCGAAGGCTGCTCTCTGTGCGAAGGCTGCACTCCGTGCGAAGCCTGCACTCCGTGCGAAGGCCGCGCTCCTTGCAAAGTCTCCACTCCGTGCGATGGCTGCACTCCGTGCAAAGGCTGCACTCCGTGCAACAGCAGCACTCCGTATGAAGGCAGCTCTCCGTGCGAAGGCAGCTCTCCGTGTGAAGGCTGCACTCTGTGCGAAGTCTGCACTCCGTGCGAAGGCTGCACTCCGTGCGAAGGCTGCACTCTGTGCAACAGCAGCACTCCGTGCGAAGGCTGCACTCCGTGCCAAGGGTGCACTCCTTGCGAAGTCTCCACTCCGTGCGAAGGCTGCACTCCGTGCGATGGCTGCACTCCGTGCGAGGGCTGCACTCCGTGCAACAGCAGCACTTTGTGCGAAGGCTGCACTGTGTCCGAAGGCTGCACTCAATGCGAAGGCTGCACTCCGAGCGAAGGCTGCACTCCGTGCCAAGGCTGCACTCCGTGCGAAGGCTGCACTCCATGCGAAGGCTGCACTCGTTGCGAAGTCTCCACTCCCTGCGAAGGCTGCACTCCGTGCGAAGGCTGCACTCCGTGCGAAGGCTGCACTCCGTGCGAAGGCAGCACTCCGTGCGAAGGCAGCACTCCGTGCGAAGGCAGCACTCCGTGCGAAGACTGCACTCCGTGCGAAGGCTGCACTCCGTGCGAAGGCTGCGCTCTGTGCGAAGGCTGCACTCCATGCGAAGGCCGCACTCTGTGCGAAGGCTGCACTCCGTGCGAAGGCTGCACTCCGTGCGAAGGCTGCACTCCTTGCGAAATCTCCACTCCGTGTGAAGGCAGCACTCCGTGCGAAGGCTGCACTCCGTGAGAAGGCTGCACTCCGTGCGAAGGCTGCACTACGTGCGAAGGCTACACGCCGTGTGAAGGCAGCACTCCGTGCGAAGGCTGCACTCCGTGCGAAGGCTGCACTCCGTGCGATGGCTGCACTCCGTGCAAAGGCTGCACTCCGTGCAAAGGCTGCACTCCGTGCGAAGGTTGCACTCCGTACTAAGGCTGCACTCCGTGCGAAGGCTGCACTCCGTGCGAAGGCTGCACTCCGTGCGAAAGCTGCACTCCGTGCGAAGGCTGCACTCCGTGCGAAGGCTGCACTCCGTGCGAAGGCTGCACTCCGTGCGAAGGCTGCACTGTGTTCGAGGGCTGCACTCTGTGCGAAAACTGCTGCACTGCATGCAAAGGCTGCTCTCCCTGTGAAGGGTGTAGCCCAGTGGAGGCTGCACTCCATGCAGAGACTGCACTCCATGCAGAGACTGCACTCCATGCAGAGACTGCTCTCCATGCAGAGACTGCACTCCATGTGGAGGCTGCATTCCATGTGGAGGCTGCATTCCATGTGGAGGCTGCATTCCATGTGGAGGCTGCACTCCCTGCGGAGGCTGCAATCATTGTGAAGGCTGCACTCATTGTGAAGGCTGCACTCCGTGCGAAGGCTGCACTCCGTGCGAAGGCTGCACTCCATGCGAAGGCTGCACTCCGTGCGAATGCTGAACTCCGTGCGAAGGCTGCACTCCGTGCGAAGGCTGCACTCCTTGCGAAGTCTCCACTCCGTGCGAAGGCTGCACTCCGTGCGATGGCTGCACTCCGTGCGAGGGCTGCACTCCAACAACAGCAGCACTCCGTGCGAAGGCAGCACTCAGTGCGGAGGCAGCACTCCGTGTGGAGGCAGCACTCCGTGCGAAGGCTGCACTCCATGCGAAGGCTGCACTCCGTGCGAAGGCTGCACTCTGTGCGAAGGCTGCACACCGTGCGATGGCTGCACTCCGTGCAACAGCAGCACTCCGTGCGAAGGCTGCACTCCATGCGAAGGCTGCACTCCTTGCGAAGTCTCCACTCCGTGCGAAGGCTGCACTCCGTGCGATGGCTGCACTCCGTGCGAAGGCTGCACTCCGTGCGAAGGCTGCACACCGTGCGATGGCTGCACTCCGTGCAACAGCAGCACTCCGTGCGAAGGCTGCACTCCGTGCGAATGCTGAACTCCGTGCGAAGGCTGCACTCCGTGCGAAGGCTGCACTCCTTGCAAAGTCTCCACTCCGTGCGAAGGCTGCACTCCGTGCGATGGCTGCACTCCGTGCAAAGGCTGCGCTCCGTGCAACCGCAGCACTCCGTGCGAAGGCAGCTCTCCGTGCGAAGCAGCTCTCCGTTCGAAGGCTGCGCTCCGTGCAAAGGCTGCACTCCTTGCGAAGTCTCCACTCCGTGCGAAGGCAGCACTCCGTGCGATGGCTGCACTCCGTGCGAGGGCTGCACTCCGGGCAACAGCAGCACTCCGTGCGAAGGCAGCACTCCGTGCGGAGGCAGCACTCCGTGCGCAGGCAGCACTCCGTGTGAAGGTTGCACTCCGTGCGAAGGCTGCACTCCGTGCGAAGGCTGCACTCCGTGCGAGGGCTGCACTCCGTGCGGAGGCTGCACTGCTTGCGAAGGCTGCACTCCGTGTCAAGGCTGCACTCCGTGCCAAGGCGGCTCTCCATGCCAAGGCTGCACTCCGTGCCAAGGCTGCACTCCGTGCGAAGTCTGCACTCCTTACGAAGTCTCCACTCTGTGCGAAGGCTGCACTCTCTGCGAAGGCTGCACTCCGTGCGATGGCTGCACTCCGTGAAACAGCAGCACTCCGTGCGAAGGCTGCACTCCGTGCGAAGGCTGCACTCCTTGCGAAGTCTCCACTCCGTGCGAAGGCTGCAGTCCGTGCAAAGGCTGCACTCCGTGTGAAGGCTGCACTCCTTGCGAAGTCTCCACTCCGTGCGAAGGCTGCAGTCCGTGCGATGGCTGCACTCCATGCACAGGCTGCACTCTGTGCAACAGCAGCATTCCGTGCGAAGTTAGCACTCCGTGCGAAAGCAGCACTCCGTGCGAAGGCTGCACTCCATGCGAAGACTGCACTCCGTGCGAAGGCTGCACTCCGTGCGAAGGCTGCACTCCGTGTGAAAGCTGCACTCCGTGCGAAGGCTGCACTCCGTGCGAAGGCTACACTCCGTGCGAAGGCTGCACTCCTTGCGAAGGGTCCACTCCGTGCGAAGGCTGCACTCCGTGCGATGGCGGCAATCCGTGCGAAGGCTGCACTCCGTGCAAAAGCAGCACTCCGTGCGAAGGCAGCACTCCGTGCGAAGGCAGCACTCTGTGCGAAGGCTGCACTCCGTGCGAAGTCTTCACTCCGTGCAAAGGCTGCACTCCGTGCGAAGGCAGCACTCCGTGTGAAGGCTGCACTCCGTGCGAAGGCTGCACTCCTTGCAAAGTCTCCACTCCGTGCAAAGGCTGCACTCCGTGCGATGGCTGCACTCCGTGTGAAGGCTGCACTCCGTGCAACAGCAGCACTCCATGCGAAGGCAGCTCTCCGTGTGAACGCAGCACTCCGTGGGAAGGCTGCACTCGGTGCGAGGGCTGCACTCTGTGCGAAGGGTGCACACTGTGCGAAGGCTGCTCTCTGTGCGAAGGCTGCACTCCGTGCGAAGCCTGCACTCCGTGCGAAGGCCGCGCTCCTTGCAAAGTCTCCACTCCGTGCGATGGCTGCACTCCGTGCAAAGGCTGCACTCCGTGCAACAGCAGCACTCCGTATGAAGGCAGCTCTCCGTGCGAAGGCAGCTCTCCGTGTGAAGGCTGCACTCTGTGCGAAGTCTGCACTCCGTGCGAAGGCTGCACTCCGTGCGAAGGCTGCACTCTGTGCAACAGCAGCACTCCGTGCGAAGGCTGCACTCCGTGCCAAGGGTGCACTCCTTGCGAAGTCTCCACTCCGTGCGAAGGCTGCACTCCGTGCGATGGCTGCACTCCGTGCGAGGGCTGCACTCCGTGCAACAGCAGCACTTTGTGCGAAGGCTGCACTGTGTCCGAAGGCTGCACTCAATGCGAAGGCTGCACTCCGAGCGAAGGCTGCACTCCGTGCCAAGGCTGCACTCCGTGCGAAGGCTGCACTCCATGCGAAGGCTGCACTCGTTGCGAAGTCTCCACTCCCTGCGAAGGCTGCACTCCGTGCGAAGGCTGCACTCCGTGCGAAGGCTGCACTCCGTGCGAAGGCAGCACTCCGTGCGAAGGCAGCACTCCGTGCGAAGGCAGCACTCCGTGCGAAGACTGCACTCCGTGCGAAGGCTGCACTCCGTGCGAAGGCTGCGCTCTGTGCGAAGGCTGCACTCCATGCGAAGGCCGCACTCTGTGCGAAGGCTGCACTCCGTGCGAAGGCTGCACTCCGTGCGAAGGCTGCACTCCTTGCGAAATCTCCACTCCGTGTGAAGGCAGCACTCCGTGCGAAGGCTGCACTCCGTGAGAAGGCTGCACTCCGTGCGAAGGCTGCACTACGTGCGAAGGCTACACGCCGTGTGAAGGCAGCACTCCGTGCGAAGGCTGCACTCCGTGCGAAGGCTGCACTCCGTGCGATGGCTGCACTCCGTGCAAAGGCTGCACTCCGTGCAAAGGCTGCACTCCGTGCGAAGGTTGCACTCCGTACTAAGGCTGCACTCCGTGCGAAGGCTGCACTCCGTGCAAAGGGTCCAGTCCGTGCGAAGACTGCACTCCGTGCGAAGGGTGCAGTCCGTGCAAAGGCTGCACTCCGTGCGAAGGCTGCACTCCGTGCGAAGGCAGCACTCTGCGCGATGGCTGCACTCTGTGCGATGGTGCACTGTGTTCGAGGGCTGCACTCTGTGCGAAAACTGCTGCACTGCATGCAAACGCTGCTCTCCCTGTGAAGGGTGAACTCCCAGTGGAGGCTGCACTCCATGCAGAGACTGCACTCCATGCAGAGACTGCACTCCATGCGGAGACTGCACTCCATGAGGAGGCTGCACTCCATGCGGAGGCTGCACTCCTTGCGGAGGCTGCACTCATTTTGAAGGCTGCACTCATTGTGAAAGCTGCACTCCGTGCGAAGGCTGCACTCCGTGCGAAGTCTTCACTCCATGCAAAGGCTGCACTCCGTGCAAAGGCAGCACTCCGTGTGAAGGCTGCACTCCGTGTGAAGGCTGCACTCCTTGCAAAGTCTCCACTCCGTGCGAAGGCTGCACTCCGTGCGATGGCTGCACTCCGTGCGAAGGCTGCACTCCGTGCAACAGCAGCACTCCATGCGAAGGCAGCTCACCGTGCGAACGCAGCACTCCGTGGGAAGGCTGCACTCCGTGCGAGGGCTGCACTCTGTGCGAAGGGTGCACTCCGTGCGAGGGCTGCACTCTGTGCGAAGGGTGCACTCTGTGCGAAGGCTGCACTCCGTGCGAAGCCTGCACTCCGTGCGAAGGCTGCACTGTGTTCGAGGGCTGCACACTGTGCGAAAACTGCTGCACTGCATGCAAAGGCTGCTCTCCCTGTGAAGGGTGAACTCCCAGTGGAGGCTGCACTCCATGCAGAGACTGCACTACATGCAGAGACTGCACTCCATGCGGAGACTGCACTCCATGAGGGGGCTGCACTCCTTGCGGAGGCTGCACTCATTTTGAAGGCTGCACTCATTGTGAAAGCTGCACTCCGTGCAAAGGCAGCACTCCGTGCGAAGACTGCACTCCGTGCGAAGGCTGCAGTCCGTGCGAAGGCTACACTCCGTGCGAAGGCTGCACTCCGTGCGAAGGCTGCACTCCGTGCGAAGGCTGCACTCCGTGCGAACGCTGCAGTCCTTGCGAAGTCTCCACTCTGTGCGAAGGCAGCACTCGGTGCGATGGCTGCACTCCGTGCGAAGGCTGCACTCCGTGCAACAGCAGCACTCCGTGCGAAGGCAGCACTCCGTGCGAAGGCAGCACTCCGTGCGAAGGCTGCACTCCGGGCGAAGGCTGCACTCCGTGCGAAGGCTGCACTCCATGCGAAGGCTGCACTCCGTGCGAAGGCTGCAATCCGTGCGAACGCTGCAGTCCTTGCGAAGTCTTCACTCCGTGCTAAGGCAGCACTCCGTGCAAAGGCTGCACTCCGTGCGAAGGCTGCACTCCGTGCGAAGGCTGCACTCCGTGCGAAGGCTGCTGTCCGTGCGAAGGCTGCACTCCGTGCGAATTCTGCACTCCGTGCGAAGGCTGCACTGTGTTCGAGGGCTGAACTCTGTGCGAAAACTGCTGCACTGCATGCAAAGGCTGCTCTCCCTGTGAAGGGTGTACTCCCAGTGGTGGCTGCACTCCATGCTGAGACTGCACTCCATGCATAGACTGCACTCCATGCAGAGACTGCACCCCATATGGAGGCTGCACTCCATGTGGAGGCTGCAATCCATGTGGAGGCTGCACTCATTGCGGAGGCTGCACTCATTGTGAAGGCTGCATGCCATGCGAAGGCTGCACACCGTGTGAAGGCTGCACTCCGTGCGAAAGCTGCACTCCGTGCGAAGGCTGCACTCCGTGCGCGAAGTCTGCACTCCGTGCGAACGCTGCACTCCTTGCGAAGTATCCACTCCATACGAAGGCTGCACTCCGTGCGATGGATGGACTCCGGGCGAACGCTGCACACTGTGCAACAGCAGCACTCCGTGCGCAGGCAGCACTCCGTGCGAAGGCAGCACTCCGTGCGAAGGCTGCACACCGTGCGAAAGCTGCACTCCGTGAGAAGGCTGAACTCCGTGCAAAGGCTGCACTCAGTGCGAAGGCTGCACTCCGTGCGATGGCTGCACTCCGTGCGAGGGCTGCACTCTGTGCGAGGGCTGCACTCCGTGCAACAGCAGCTCTCCGTGCAGGGCAGCACTCCCTGCGAAGGCTGCACTCTGTGCGAAGGCTGCACTCCGTGCGAAGGCTGCACTCCATGCGAAGGTTGCACTCCGTGCGAACGCTGCTTTCCGTGCGAAGGCTGCACTCCGTGCGAAGGCTGCACTCCTTGCGAAGTCTCCACTCCGTGCGATGGCTGCACTCCGTGCGAAGGCTGCACATCGTGCAACAGCAGCACTCAGTGCGAAGGCATACTCCGTGCGAAAGCAGCACTCCGTGCGAACGGAGCACTCCGTGCGAAGGCTGCACTCCGTGCAAAGGCTGCACTCCGTGCGAAGGCTGCACTCCGTGCGGAGGCTGCACTCCGTGCGGAGGCTGCACTCCTTGCGATGGCTGTACTCCGTGCGAAGGCTGCACTCCTTACGAAGTCTCCACTCCGTGCGAAGGCTGCACTTCGTGCGATGGCTGCACTCCGTGCGAGGGCTGCACTCCGACAACAGCAGCACTCTGTGCGAAGGCAGCACTCCGTGCGGAGGCAGCACTCCGTGCGAAGGCAGCACTCCGTGCGATGGCTTCACTCCGTGCGAAGGCTGCGCTCCGTGCGAAGGCTGCACTCCGTGCGAAGGCTGCACTCCGTGCGAAGGCTGCACTCCGTGCGAAGGCTGCACTCCGTGCGAAGGCTGCACTCCGTGCGAAGGCTGCACTCCGAGCGAAGGCTGCACTCCGTGCGAAGGCTGCACTCCGTGCGAAGGCTGCACTCCGTGCGAAGGCTGCACTCCGTGCGAAGGCTGCACTCCGTGCGAAGGCTGCACTCCTTGCGAAGTCTCCACTCCGTGCGATGGCGGCAATCCGTGCGAAGGCTGCACTCCGTGCAACAGCAGCACTCCGTGCAAAGGCACCACTCCGTGCGAAGGCAGCACTCCGTGCGAAGGCTGCACTCCGTGCGAAGGCTGCACTCCATGTGAAGGCTGCACTCCGTGCGAAGACTGCACTCCGTGTGAAGGCTGCTCTCCGTGCGAAGGCTGCACTCCTTGCAAAATCGCCACTCCGTGCGAAGGCTGCACTCCGTGCGATGACTGCACTCCGTGCGAAGGCTGCACTCCGTGCAACAGCAGCACTCCGTGCGAAGGCAGCACTCCGTGCGAAGGCTGCTCTCCGTGCGAAGGCTGCACTCTGTGCGAAGGCTGCACTCCGTGTGAAGGCTGCACTCCTTGCAACAGCAGCACTCCGTGCGAAGGCTGCACTCCGTGCGAAGGCTGCACTCCGTGCGAAGGCTGCACTCCGTGCGAAGGCTGCACTCCGTGCGGAGGCTGCACTCCGTGCGAATGCTGCACTCTGTGCGAAGGCTGCACTCCGTGCGAAGGCTGCACTCCGTGCAACAGCAGCACTCCGTGCGAAGGCTGCACTCCTTGCGAAGTCTCCACTCCGTGCGAAGGCTGCACTCCGTGCGATGGCTGCACTCCGTGTGAGGGTTGCACTCCAACAACAGCAGCACTCCGTGCGAAGGCAGCACTCAGTGCGGAGGCAGCACTCCGTGCGGAGGCAGCACTCCGTGCGAAGGCTGCACTCCGTGCGAAGGCTGCACCCCGTGCGAAGGCTGCACTCCGTGCGAAGGCTGCACTCCGTGCGGAGGCTGCACTCCGTGCGGAGGCTGCACTCCGTGCCAAGGCTGCACTCCGTGCCAAGGCTGCACTCCGTGCCAAGGCAGCATACCGTGCCAAGGCTGCACTCCGTGCGAAGGCTGCACTCCTTGTGAAGTCTCCACTCTGTGCGAAGGCTGCACTCTGTGCGAAGGCTGCACTCCGTGCGATGGCTGCACTCCGTGCAACAGCAGCACTCCGTGCGAAGGCTGCACTCCGTGCGAAGGCTGCACTCCGTGCGAAGGCTGCACTCCGCGCGAAGGCTGCACTCCGTGCGAAGGCTGCACTCCGTGTGAAGGCTGCACTCCTTGCGAAGTCTCCATCCCATGCGAAGGCTGCACTCCATGCGATGGCGGCAATCCGTGCGATGGCTGCACTCCGTGCAACAGCAGCACTCCGTGCGAAGGCAGCACTCCGTGCGAAGGCAGCACTCCGTGCGAAGGCTGCACTCCGTGCGAAGTCTTCACTCCGTGCAAAGGCTGCACTCCGTGCGAAGGCAGCACTCCGTGTGAAGGCTGCACTCCGTGCAAAGGCTGCACTCCTTGCAAAGTCTCCACTCCGTGCGAAGGCTGCACTCCGTGCGATGGCTGCACTCCGTGCAAAGGCTGCACTCCGTGCAACAGCAGCACTCCAAGCGAAGGCAGCTCTCTGTGCGAAGGCAGCACTCCGTGCGAAGGCTGCACTCTGTGCGAAGGCTGCACTCTGTGCGAAGGCTGCACTCTGTGCGAAGGCTGCACTCCGTGCGAAGCCTGCACTCCGTGCGAAGGCTGCACTCCTTGCAAAGTCTCCACTCCGTGCGAAGGCTGCACTTCGTGCGATGGCTGCACTCCGTGCAAAGGCTGCACTCCGTGCGCAGGCAGCACACCGTGCGAAGGTTGCACTCCGTGCGAAGGCTGCACTCCGTGCGAAGGCTGCACTCCGTGCGAGGGCTGCACTCCGTGCAACAGCAGCACTCCGTGCGAAGGCAGCACTCCGTGGGAGGGCTGCACTCCGTGCGGAGGCTGCACTCCTTGCGAAGGCTGCACTCCGTGTCAAGGCTGCACTCCGTGCGAAGGCTGCACTCCTTGCGAAGTCTCCACTCCGTGCGAAGGCTGCACTCCGTGCGATGGCTGCGCTCCGTGCGAGGGCTGCACTCCGTGCAACAGCAGCACTCCGTGCGAAGGCAGCACTCCGTGCGGAGGCAGCACTCCGTGCGCAGGCAGCACACGGTGCGAAGGTTGCACTCCGTGCGAAGGCTGCACTCCGTGCGAAGGCTGCACTCCGTGCGAGGGCTGCACTCCGTGCGGAGGCTGCACTCCTTGCGAAGGCTGCACTCCGTGTCAAGGCTGCACTCCGTGCCAAGGCTGCACTCCGTGCCAAGGCTGCACTCCGTGCCAAGGCTGCACACCGTGCGAAGACTGCACTCCTTGCGAAGTCTCCACTCCGTTCGAAGGCTGCACTCTCTGCGAAGGCTGCACTCCGTGCGATGGCTGCACTCCGTGCAACAGCAGCACTCCGTGCGAAGGCTGCACTCCGTGCGAAGGCTGCACTCCTTGCGAAGTCTCCACTCCGTGCGAAGGCTGCAGTCCATGCAAAGGCTGCACTCCGTGCGAAGGCTGCACTCCTTGCAAAGTCTCCACTCCGTGCGAAGGCTGCACTCCGTGCGATGGCTGCACTCCGTGCGAAGGCTGCACTCCGTGCAACAGCAGCACTCCGTGCGAAGGCAGCTCTCCATGCGAAGGCAGCACTCCGTGTGAAGGCTGCACTCCGTGCGGAGGCTGCACTCCATGCGAAGGCTGCACTCTGTGCGAAGGCTGCACTCCGTGCGAAGGCTGCACTCCGTGCAACAGCAGCACTCCGTGCGAAGGCTGCACTCCTTGCGAAGTCTCCACTCCGTGCGAAGGCTGCACTCCGTGCGATGGCTGCACTCCGTGCGAGGGCTGCACTCCAACAACAGCAGCACTCCGTGCGAAGGCAGCACTCAGTGCGGAGGCAGCACTCCGTGCGGAGGCAGCACTCCGTGCCAAGGCTGCACTCTGTGCCAAGGCTGCACTCCGTGCCAAGGCTGCATTCTGTGCCAAGGCTGCACTCCGTGCGAAGGCTGCACTCCTTGCGAAGTCTCCACTCTGTGCGAAGGCTGCACTCTGTGCGAAGGCTGCACTCCGTGCGATAGCTGCACTCCGTGCAACAGCAGCACTCCGTGCGAAGGCTGCACTCCATGCGAAGAATGCACTCCTTGCGAAGGCTGCACTCTGCGCGAAGGCTGCACTCCGTGCGAAGGCTGCACTCCGTGTGAAGGCTGCACTCCTTGCGAAGTCTCCACTCCATGCGAAGGCTGCACTCCATGCGATGGCGGCAATCCGTGCGATGGCTGCACTCCGTGCAACAGCAGCACTCCGTGTGAAGGCAGCACTCCGTGGGAAGACTGCACTCCGTGCGAAGGCTGCACTCTGTGCGAAGGCTGCACTCTGTGCGAAGGCTGCACTCTGTGCGAAGGCTGCACTCCGTGCGAAGCCTGCACTCTGTGCGAAGGCTGCACTCCTTGCAAAGTCTCCACTCCGTGCGAAGGCTGCACTCCGTGCGATGGCTGCACTCCGTGCAAAGGCTGCACTCCGTGCGAGGGCTGCACTCCGTGCGGAGGCTGCACTCCTTGCGAAGTCTCCACTCCGTGCGAAGGCTGCAGTCCGTGCAAAGGCTGCACTCCGTGCGAAGGCTGCACTCCTTGCAAAGTCTCCACTCCGTGCGAAGGCTGCACTCCGTGCGATGGCTGCACTCCGTGCGAAGGCTGCACTCCAGCAACAGCAGCACTCCGTGCGAAGGCAGCTCTCCATGCGAAGGCAGCACTCCGTGTGAAGGCTGCACTCCGTGCGGAGGCTGCACTCCTTGCGAAGTCTCCACTCTGTGCGAAGGCTGCACTCTCTGCGAAGGCTGCACCCCGTGCGATGGCTGCACTCCGTGCAACAGCAGCACTCCATGCGAAGGCTGCACTCCGAGCGAAGGCTGCACTCCTTGCGAAGTCTCCACTCCGTGCGAAGGCTGCAGTCCGTGCAAAGGCTGCACTCCGTGCGAAGGCTGCACTCCTTGCAAAGTCTCCACTCCGTGCGAAGGCTGCACTCCGTGCGATGGCTGCACTCCGTGCGAAGGCTGCACTCCGTGCAACAGCAGCACTCCGTGCGAAGGCAGCTCTCCATGCGAAGGCAGCACTCCGTGTGAAGGCTGCACTCCGTGCGGAGGCTGCACTCCGTGCGAAGGCTGCACTCTGTGCGAAGGCTGCACTCCGTGCGAAGGCTGCACTCCGTGCAACAGCAGCACTCCGTGCGAAGGCTGCACTCCTTGCGAAGTCTCCACTCCGTGCGAAGGCTGCACTCCGTGCGATGGCTGCACTCCGTGCGAGGGCTGCACTCCAACAACAGCAGCACTCCGTGCGAAGGCAGCACTCAGTGCGGAGGCAGCACTCCGTGCGGAGGCAGCACTCCGTGCGAAGGCTGCACTCCGTGCGAAGGCTGCACCCCGTGCGAAGGCTGCACTCCGTGCGAAGGCTGCACTCCGTGCGGAGGCTGCACTCCGTGCGGAGGCTGCACTCCGTGCGGAGGCTGCACTCCGTGCCAAGGCTGCACTCCGTGCCAAGGCTGCACTCCGTGCCAAGGCTGCATTCCGTGCCAAGGCTGCACTCCGTGCGAAGGCTGCACTCCTTGCGAAGTCTCCACTCTGTGCGAAGGCTGCACTCTGTGCGAAGGCTGCACTCCGTGCGATGGCTGCACTCCGTGCAACAGCAGCACTCCGTGCGAAGGCTGCACTCCGTGCGAAGAATGCACTCCGTGCGAAGGCTGCACTCCGTGCGAAGGCTGCACTACGTGCGAAGGCTGCACTCCGTGTGAAGGCTGCACTCCTTGCGAAGTCTCCACTCCATGCGAAGGCTGCACTCCATGCGATGGCGGCAATCCGTGCGATGGCTGCACTCTGTACAACAGCAGCACTCCGTGCGAAGGCAGCACTCCGTGCGAAGGCAGCACTCCGTGTGAAGGCTGCACTCCGTGCGAAGTCTTCACTCCGTGCAAAGGCTGCACTCCGTGCGAAGACAGCACTCCGTGTGAAGGCTGCACTCCGTGCGAAGTCTGCACTCCTTGCAAAGTCTCCACTCCGAGCGAAGGCTGCACTCTGTGCGATGGCTGCACTCCGTGCAAAGGCTGCACTCCATGCAACAGCAGCACTCCAAGCGAAGGCAGCTCTCCGTGCGAAGGCAGCACTCCGTGGGAAGGCTGCACTCCGTGCGAAGGCTGCACTCTGTGCGAAGGCTGCACTCTGTGCGAAGGCTGCACTCTGTGCGAAGGCTGCACTCCGTGCGAAGCCTGCACTCCGTGCGAAGGCTGCACTCCTTGCAAAGTCTCCACTCCGTGCGAAGGCTGCACTCCGTGCGATGGCTGCACTCCATGCAAAGGCTGCACTCCGTGCAAACGCAGCACTCCGTGCGAAGGGAGCTCTCCGTGCGAAGGCAGCTCTCCGTTCGAAGGCTGCGCTCCGTGCAAAGGCTGCACTCCTTGCGAAGTCTCCACTCCGTGCGAAGGCTGCACTCCGTGCGATGGCTGTGCTCCGTGCGAGGGCTGCACTCCGTGCAACAGCAGCACTCCGTGCGAAGGCAGCACTCCGTGCGGAGGCAGCACTCCGTGCGCAGGCAGCACACCATGCGAAGGTTGCACTCCGTGCGAAGGCTGCACTCCGTGCGAAGGCTGCACTCCGTGCGAGGGCTGCACTCCGTGCGGAGGCTGCACTCCTTGCGAAGGCTGCACTCCGTGTCAAGGCTGCACTCCGTGCCAAGGCTGCACTCCGTGCCAAGGCTGCACTCCGTGCCAAGGCTGCACTCCGTGCCAAGGCTGCACTCCGTGCGAAGACTGCACTCCTTGCGAAGTCTCTACTCTGTGTGAAGGCTGCTCTCTCTGCGAAGTCTGCACTCCGTGCGATGGCTGCACTCCGTGCAACAGCAGCACTCCGTGCGAAGGCTGCACTCCGTGGGAAGGCTGCACTCCTTGCGAAGTCTCCACTCCGTGCGAAGGCTGCAGTCCGTGCAAAGGCTGCACTCCGTGCGAAGGCTGCACTCCTTGCAAAGTCTCCACTCCGTGCGAAGGCTGCACTCCGTGCGATGGCTGCACTCCATGTGAAGGCTGCACTCCGTGCAACAGCAGCACTCCGTGCGAAGGCAGCTCTCCATGCGAAGGCAGCACTCAGTGTGAAGGCAGCACTCCGTGGGAAGGCTGCACTCCGTGCAAAGGCTGCACTCCATGCGAAGGCAGCACTCTGTGCGAAGGCTGTACTACGTGCGAAGGCTGCACTCCGTGCAACAGCAGCACTCCGTGCGAAGGCTGCACTCCGTGCGAAGGATGCACTCCGTGCGGAGGCTGCACTCCTTGCGAAGGCTGCACTCCGTGCCAAGGCTGCACTCCGTGCCAAGGCTGCACTCCTTGCGAAGTCTCCACTCTGTGCGAAGGCTGCACTCTGTGCGAAGGCTGCACTCCGTGCGATGGCTGCACTCCGTGCAACAGCAGCACTCCGTGCGAAGGCTGCACTCTGTGCGAAGGCTCACTCCTTGCGAAGTCTCCACTCCGTGCGAAGGCTGCAGTCCGTGCGATGGCTGCACTCCCTGCAAAGGCTGCACTCTGTGCAACAGTAGCATTCCATGCAAAGTTAGCACTCCGTGCGAAAGCAGCACTCCGTGCGAAGGCTGCACTCCATGCGAAGACTGCACTCCGTGCGAAGGCTGCACTCCGTGCGAAGGCTGCACTCCATGCGAAGGCTGCACTCTGTGCGAAGGCTGCACTCCGTGCGAAGACTACACTCCGTGCGAAGGCTGCACTCCTTGCAAAGTCTCCACTCCGTGCGAAGGCTGCACTCCGTGCGATGGCGGCAATCCGTGCGAAGGCTGCACTCCGTGCAAAAGCAGCACTCCGTGCGAAGGCAGCACTCCGTGCGAAGGCAGCACTCCTTGCGAAGGCTGCACTCCGTGCGAAGTCTTCACTCCGTGCAAAGGCTGCACTCCGTGCGAAGGCAGCACTCCGTGTGAAGGCTGCACTCCGTGCGAAGGCTGCACTCCTTGCAAAGTCTCTACTCCGTGCGAAGGCTGCACTCCGTGCGATGGCTGCACTCCGTGCGAAAGCTGCACTCCTTGCGAAGTCTTCACTCCGTGCAAAGGCTGCACTCCGTGCAAAGGCAGCACTCCGTGTGAAGGCTGCACTCCGCGCGAAGGCTGCATTCCTTGCAAAGTCTCCACTCCGTGCGAAGGCTGCACTCCGTGCAAAGGCTGCACTCCGTGCGAAGGCAGCACTCCGTGTGAAGGCTGCACTCCATGCGAAGGCTGCACTCCTTGCAAAGTCTCCACTCCGTGCGAACGCAGCACTCCGTGGGAAGGCTGCACTCCTTGCAAAGTCTCCACTCCGTGCGATGGCTGCACTCCGTGCAAAGGCTGCACTCCGTGCAACAGCAGCACTCCGTGCGAAGGCAGCTCTCCGTGCGAAGGCAGCTTTCCGTGCGAAGGCTGCACTCTGTGCGAAGTCTGCACTCCGTGCGAAAGCTGCACTCCTTGCGAAGTCTCCACTCCGTGCGAAGGCTGCACTCCGTGCAATGGCTGCACTCCGTGCGAGGGCTGCACTCCGGCCAAGGCTGCACTCCGTGCGAAGGCTGCACTCCGTGCAAAGGCTGCACTCCGTGCGAAGGCTGCACTCCGTGCGAAGGCTGCACTCCTTGCGAAGTCTCCACTCCCTGCGAAGGCTGCACTCTGTGCGAAGGCTGCACTCCGTGCGAAGGCTGCACTCCGTGCGAAGGCAGCACTCCGTGCGAAGGCAGCACTCGGTGCGAAGGCAGCACTCGGTGCGAAGGCAGCACTCCGTGCGAAGGCAGCACTCCGTGCGAAGACTGCACTCCGTGCGAAGGCTGCACTCCGTGCGAAGGCTGCGCTCTGTGCGAAGGCTGCACTCCGTGCGAAGGCTGCACTCTGTGCGAAGGCTGCACTCCGTGCGAAGGCTGCACTCCATGCGAAGGCTGCACTCCGTGCGAAGGCTGCACTCCGTGCGAAAGCTGCACTCCGTGCGAAGGCTGCACTCCGTGCGAAGGCTGCACTCCGTGCGAAGGCTGCACTCCGTGCGAAGGCTGCACTGTGTTCGAGGGCTACACTCTGTGCGAAAACTGCTGCACTGCATGCAAAGGCTGCTCTCCCTGTGAAGGGTGTAGCCCAGTGGAGGCTGCACTCCATGCAGAGACTGCACTCCATGCAGAGACTGCACTCCATGCAGAGACTGCACTCCATGTGGAGGCTGCATTCCATGTGGAGGCTGCATTCCATGTGGAGGCTGCATTCCATGTGGAGGCTGCACTCCCTGCGGGGGCTGCAATCATTGTGAAGGCTGCACTCATTGTGAAGGCTGCACTCCGTGCGAAGGCTGCACTCCGTGCGAAGGCTGCACTCCATGCGAAGGCTGCACTCCGTGCGAATGCTGAACTCCGTGCGAAGGCTGCACTTCGTGCGAAGGCTGCTCTCCGTGCGAAGTCTGCACTCCGTGCGAAGGCTGCACTCCGTGCGAAGGCTGCACTCCTTGCGAAGTCTCCACTCCGTGCGAAGGCTGCACTTCGTGCGAATGCTGCACTCCGTGCAACAGCAGCACTCCGTGTGAAGGCAGCACTCCGTGCGAAGGCTGCACTCCGTGTGAAGGCTGCACTCCGTGCGAAGGCTGCACTCCGTGCGAAGGCTGCACTCCGTGCGAAGGCTGCACTCCGTGCGAAGGCTGCACTCCGTGCGAAGGCTGCACTCCGTGCGAAGGCTGCACTCCGTGCGAAGTCTGCAAACACCGTTATTACTGCATAGTCTTATTTCATCACTCCTATTAAGTGAGAAGATCTTTGTGGACGTCATGCAGTGTAAAGACTGCAAAGCGAGTCCAAGTAGCATGACTTTTAGTCAGTACACCTTGTGGGATAGCACTCGTAATGAAATAATGCAAGATTGTGAGGAAGATACATATAAGAAAGAGAAATGTTGCTGCAGGTAGAGGAGCAATCGTTCTGATACTAGTAGCTCTTGTCAGAGCAGCTCACAGCTCACCATGAAAGGAAAGCACACCTACCAGGGGCAACACACATTCGAAAGACAGTACAGATTGTGAGAGACTACACTGATTGGAAGTGGCATATGTTATTAGGAAGTGACTCAATTGAAGGACAGAACGTGAAGCATGGACACCACTCCTTTTGAGGGCAGCATCCCTACTGAGGACAGAAGATCTTGGGATGGGAGAACCACACAATGTGAGCTGAGCTTGCTCTGCAAGGGGGGCTTGTTATGCATTGTATGTGAGTAGAGTGCAGCTAGCAAGGTTGGCGCACCAAGCGGGGACGGCGCACCAGGCGGGGACGGCTCACCAGGCGGGGACGGCACACCAGGCGGGGACGGCACACCAGGCGGGGACGGCACACCAGGCGGGGATGGCACACCAGGCGGGGACGGCACACCAGGCGGGGACGGCACACCAGGCGGGGACGGCACACCAGGCGGGGACGGCACACCAGGCGGGGACGGCACACCAGGCGGGGACGGCACACCAGGCGGGGACGGCACACCAGGCGGGGACGGCACACCAGGCGGGGACGGCACACCAGGCGGGGACGGCACACCAGGCGGGGACGGCACACCAGGCGGGGACGGCACACCAGGCGGGGACGGCACACCAGGCGGGGACGGCACACCAGGCGGGGACGGCACACCAGGCGGGGACGGCACACCAGGCGGGGACGGCACACCAGGCGGGGACGGCACAACAGGCGGGGACGGCACACCAGGCGGGGACGGCACACCAGGCGGGGAAGGCACACCAGGCGGGGACGTCACACCAGGCGGGGACGTCACACCACGCGGGGACGTCACACCAAGCGGGGACGGCACACCAAGCGGGGACGGCACACCAAGCGGGGACGGCACACCAAGCGGGGACGGCACACCATGCGGGGACGGCACACCATGCGGGGACGGCACACCAGGCGGTGACGGCACACCAGGCGGTGACGGCACACCAGGCGGGGACGGCACACCAGGCGGGGACGGCACACCAGGCGGGGACGGCACACCAGGCGGGGACGGCACACCAGGCGGGGACGGCACACCAGGCGGGGACGGCACACCAGGCGGGGACGGCACACCAGGCGGGCACGGCACACCAGGCGGGGACGGCACACCAGGCGGGGACGGCACACCAGGCGGGGACGGCACACCAGGCGGGGACGGCACACCAGGCGGGGACGGCACACCAGGCGGGGACGGCACACCAGGCGGGGACGGCACACCAGGCGGGGACGGCACACCAGGCGGGGACGGCACACCAGGCGGGGACGGCACACCAGGCGGGGACGGCACACCAGGCGGGGACGGCACACCAGGCGGGGACGGCACACCAGGCGGGGACGGCACACCAGGCGGGGAAGGCACACCAGGCGGGGACGTCACACCAGGCGGGGACGTCACACCAAGCGGGGACGTCACACCAAGCGGGGACGGCACACCAAGCGGGGACGGCACACCAAGCGGGGACGGCACACCAAGCGGGGACGGCACACCATGCGGGGACGGCACACCATGCGGGGACGGCACACCAGGCGGTGACGGCACACCAGGCGGTGACGGCACACCAGGCGGGGATGGCACACCAGGCGGGGACGGCACACCAGGCGGGGTCGGCACACCAGGCGGGGACGGCACACCATGCGAGAGTGGCACACCATGCGAGAGTGGCACACCATGCGAGACTGGCACACCATGCGAGAATGGCACACCATGCGAGAATGGCACACCATGCGAGACTGGCACACCATGCGAGAATGGCACACCATGTGAGAATGGCACACCATGCGAGAATGGCACACCATGCGGGAATGGCACACCATGCGAGAATGGCACACCATGCGAGAATGGCACACCATGCGAGAATGGCACACCATGCGAGAATGGCACACCATGTGAGAATGGCACACCATGTGAGAATGGCACACCATGTGAGAATGGCACACCATGTGAGAATGGCACACCATGTGAGAATGGCACACCATGTGAGAATGGCACACCATGCAGGGACAGCACACTTCACAAGCACTGCACACCTAGAGATGGCAGCACACCTGTGAAGTTAGCATGCCTTATGAAGACAGGTCACCCTGCAAAGATACCTTCAGAACACAAGACACCAATAAAACTGCACACCTGCTGAGTACATCAAGCGTTAAGAGGATGGCAGATATGCAGAGGACAGCTCACTTTAGGTAGTCCGCACACCTTAAAGGGAGAGCACATGTTGGAATGAGAGGACATTTTATAAGGGAGGCACACCCTAAGAGGAGAGTATGCCTTGTAATGTTAGTACACCATGTGGGGATAGGACAATATATGAAGATGGCATATTTTCTGAAAAATTATATGTTCCAATGACTGCACTCATTATGAGGTTAGCACATGTTGGCAGTACAGCTCACCATGTGGGGGACATAATAATTTTCACGGACAGCACAACCAGCGGGGACAGCTCACCTTGCACAGAATGCACACCCCTTGCAAGAACAAAACAGCCTGCAAGGAAAGGACATCTTTCGAGGACAACACACCTTTTGCGGCAGCATACTTTTTGAGGACAGCGTATCTTATGAGAACAACAAATATTTTCAGGACCGTTAAACAAGCGACTACAGAACACCATATTAAGGTACAACATGTTGGGAGGAAAAACGCAATTTCTGATAAGTGTATATTGTGCCATGCCATACCTGCTCACCTTGAGATGAGTACAAAACCTGTGAGGACAGTACAGCTTACATTGACAGCAGATATTGACACCGGCAATCCTCACAATGACAGAACACGTAGTTAGTGTATCTGACCTTGTGAACATAGCATGCTTTTTGATGACAGCACAGCACACATTGCAAGGACAGCACACCTTGCGAGGGAAGCACACCTTTTGGGGACAGCACAATTTGCGAGGACAGCACAACTTGTGAGGACAGCATAAGTTGCCAGTACTGCACAAGTTGTGAGTACAGCACAACTTGCGAGGACATCACAGCTTGCAAGGACAGCACAGCTTGCAAGGACAGCACAGCTTGAGAGGACAGCACAGCTTGAGAGGACAGCACAGCTTGCGAGGAGAGGACAGCACTGCTTGAGAGGACAGCACAGCTTGCGAGGACGGCACACCTTGCGAGGATGGCACACCTTGCGAAGATGGCACACCTTGCGAGAATGGCACACCTTGCGAAGATGGCACACCTTGCGAAGATGGCACACCTTGCGAGAATGGCACACCTTGCGAAGATGGCACACCTTGCGAAGATGGCACACCTTGCGAAGATGGCACACCTTGCGAAGATGGCACACCTTGCGAAGATAGCACACCTTGCGACGATGGCACACCATGTGAGGATCGCACACCATGTGAGGATCGCACACCATGTGAGGATCGCACACCATGTGAGGATGGCACACCATGTGAGGATGGCACACCATGTGAGGATGGCACACCATGTGAGGATGGCACACCATGTGAGGATGGCACACCATGTGAGAATGGCACACCACACAGGGACAGCACACCTCACAAGCACTGCACACCTACTGAAGACACAGCACACCTGTGAAGTTAGCATGCCATGTGAAGACAGCTCGCCCTGCAAAGAGACCTTCAGAACACAAGACACCAATAAAATTACACACATGCTGAGTACATCAAGTGTTAAGAAGATGGCAGATATGCAGAGGACAGCTCACTTTAGGCAGTCCGCACACCTTAAAGGGAGATCACATGTTGGAATGAGAGGACATTTTATAAGGGAGGCACACCCCAAGAGGAGAGAATGCCTTGTAATGTTAGTACACTGTGTGGGGATAGGACAATATATGAAGATGGCATATTTTCTGAAAAATTATGTGTTCCAATGACTGCATGCCTTCTGATTGCTGCACTCATTATGAGATTAGCACATGTTGGCAGTACAGCTTGCGAGAACAGCACAGCTTGCGAGGACAGCTCAACTTGAGAGGATAGCTCAACTTGAGAGGACAGCTCAACTTGAGAGGACAGCTCAACTTGAGAGGACAGCACAACTTGAGAGGACAGCACAACTTGAGAGGACAGCACAACTTGAGAGGACAGCTCAACTTGAGAGGACAGCTCAACTTGCAAGGATAGGAGACTTTGTGATTAACCTTGTAGTACATTCAGTAACTGTTTCATTTGCAGCAACCTTTCTGTATACAGTAACACTTGCATGTTCAGATATACTGATATGAATGGGAAGAATTTCACTTTCAGCAGTTTTC
>NW_026045988.1:0-28956 GCF_023898315.1 Schistocerca nitens | reverse complement strand
CTGCGCACTTGGTGTTTCAAAACACGCTGCATAAACGTCCGTAACTCCTCGATGCCTTCACTTACAATCTTAAAACTTTGGACACCGCCAAGCGACCACCGTCCTCTCAGTACGTCATAAAAATTTCACCTCGATACGACCTTGCTGTCCCAGGCAAAAACGCACTCAAAGACGCAAATACAAACCGAAAAGAAAAACGGGTTACACAAACTCGCGCAAAAGCTACGTTTTCGTCTTATGTAGTTACAAATTAAACACTTTCCGTTACTCTCCACTCATTCCACTGTGGAAACTAGTATTTTTTTTCGTCGCCAAACGGTCCTATATCAAAGCAAAACTACGCGTACTGGGCCAGGCGGCCGCGCCGCGTCTGCGCACTTAGTGTTTCAAAACACGCTGCATAAACGTCCGTAACTCCGCGATGCCTTCACTTACAATCTTAAAACTTTGACACCGCCAAGCGACCACCGTCCTCAGTACGTCATAAAAATTTCAGCTCGATACGACCTTGCTGTCCCAGGCAAAAACGCACTCAAAGACGCAAATACAAACCGAAAAGAAAAACGGGTTACACAAACTCGCGCAAAAGCTACGTTTTCGTCTTATGTAGTTACAAATTAAACACTTTCCGTTACTCTCCACTCATTCCACTGTGGAAACTAGTATTTTTTTTCGTCGCCAAACGGTCCTATATCAAAGCAAAACTACGCGTACTGGGCCAGGCGGCGCGGCGCGTCTGCGCACTTGGTGTTTCAAAACACGCTGCATAAACGTCCGTAACTCCTCGATGCCTTCACTTACAATCTTAAAACTTTGACACCGCCAAGCGACCACCGTCCTCAGTACGTCATAAAAATTTCACCTCGATACGACCTTGCTGTCCCAGGCAAAAACGCACTCAAAGACGCAAATACAAACCGAAAAGAAAAACGGGTTACACAAACTCGCGCAAAGCTACGTTTTAGTCTTATGTAGTTACAAATTAAACACTTTCCGTTACTCTCCACTCATTCCACTGTGGAAACTAGTATTTTTTTTCGTCGCCAAACGGTCCTATATCAAAGCAAACTACGCGTACTGGGCCAGGCGGCGCGGCGCGTCTGCGCACTTGGTGTTTCAAAACACGCTGCATAAACGTCCGTAACTCCTCGATGCCTTCACTTACAATCTTAAAACTTTGACACCGCCAAGCGACCACCGTCCTCAGTACGTCATAAAAATTTCACCTCGATACGACCTTGCTGTCCCAGGCAAAAACGCACTCAAAGACGCAAATACAAACCGAAAAGAAAAACGGGTTACACAAACTCGCGCAAAAGCTACGTTTTCGTCTTATGTAGTTACAAATTAAACACTTTCCGTTACTCTCCACTCATTCCACTGTGGAAACTAGTATTTTTTTCGTCGCCAAACGGTCCTATATCAAAGCAAACTACGCGTACTGGGCCAGGCGGCCGCGCCGCGTCTGCGCACTTAGTGTTTCAAAACACGCTGCATAAACGTCCGTAACTCCGCGATGCCTTCACTTACAATCTTAAAACTTTGACACCGCCAAGCGACCACCGTCCTCAGTACGTCATAAAAATTTCAGCTCGATACGACCTTGCTGTCCCAGGGCAAAAACGCACTCAAAGACGCAAATACAAACCGAAAAGAAAAACGGGTTACACAAACTCGCGCAAAAGCTACGTTTTCGTCTTATGTAGTTACAAATTAAACACTTTCCGTTACTCTCCACTCATTCCACTGTGGAAACTAGTATTTTTTTTTCGTCGCCAAACGGTCCTATATCAAAGCAAACTACGCGTACTGGGCCAGGCGGCGCGGCGCGTCTGCGCACTTGGTGTTTCAAAACACGCTGCATAAACGTCCGTAACTCCTCGATGCCTTCACTTACAATCTTAAAACTTTGACACCGCCAAGCGACCACCGTCTCAGTACGTCATAAAAATTTCACCTCGATACGACCTTGCTGTCCCAGGCAAAAACGCACTCAAAGACGCAAATACAAACGAAAAGAAAAACGGGTTACACAAACTCGCGCAAAAGCTACGTTTTCGTCTTATGTAGTTACAAATTAAACACTTTCCGTTACTCTCCACTCATTCCACTGTGGAAACTAGTAATTTTTTTTTCGTCGCCAAACGGTCCTATATCAAAGCAAACTACGCGTACTGGGCCAGGCGGCCGCGCCGCGTCTGCGCACTTAGTGTTTCAAAACACGCTGCATAAACGTCCGTAACTCCGCGATGCCTTCACTTACAATCTTAAAACTTGACACCGCAAGCGACCACCGTCCTCAGTACGTCATAAAAATTTCAGCTCGATACGACCTTGCTGTCCCAGGCAAAAACGCACTCAAAGACGCAAATACAAACCGAAAAGAAAAACGGGTTACACAAACTCGCGCAAAAGCTACGTTTTCGTCTTATGTAGTTACAAATTAAACACTTTCCGTTACTCTCCACTCATTCCACTGTGGAAACTAGTATTTTTTTTCGTCGCCAAACGGTCCTATATCAAAGCAAACTACGCGTACTGGGCCAGGCGGCGCGGCGCGTCTGCGCACTTGGTGTTTCAAAACACGCTGCATAAACGTCCGTAACTCCTCGATGCCTTCACTTACAATCTTAAAACTTTGACACCGCCAAGCGACCACCGTCCTCAGTACGTCATAAAAATTTCACCTCGATACGACCTTGCTGTCCCAGGCAAAAACGCACTCAAGACGCAAATACAAACCGAAAAGAAAAACGGGTTACACAAACTCGCGCAAAAGCTACGTTTTCGTCTTATGTAGTTACAAATTAAACACTTTCCGTTACTCTCCACTCATTCCACTGTGGAAACTAGTATTTTTTTTCGTCGCCAAACGGTCCTATATCAAAGCAAACTACGCGTACTGGGCCCAGGCGGCCGCGCCGCGTCTGCGCACTTAGTGTTTCAAAACACGCTGCATAAACGTCCGTAACTCCGCGATGCCTTCACTTACAATCTTAAAACTTTGACACCGCCAAGCGACCACCGTCCTCAGTACGTCATAAAAATTTCAGCTCGATACGACCTTGCTGTCCCAGGCAAAAACGCACTCAAAGACGCAAATACAAACCGAAAAGAAAAACGGGTTACACAAACTCGCGCAAAAGCTACGTTTTCGTCTTATGTAGTTACAAATTAAACACTTTCCGTTACTCTCCACTCATTCCACTGTGGAAACTAGTATTTTTTTTCGTCGCCAAACGGTCCTATATCAAAGCAAACTACGCGTACTGGGCCAGGCGGCGCGCGCGTCTGCGCACTTGGTGTTTCAAAACACGCTGCATAAACGTCCGTAACTCCTCGATGCCTTCACTTACAATCTTAAAACTTTGACACCGCCAAGCGACCACCGTCCTCAGTACGTCATAAAAATTTCACCTCGATACGACCTTGCTGTCCCAGGCAAAAACGCACTCAAAGACGCAAATACAAACCGAAAAGAAAAACGGGTTACACAAACTCGCGCAAAAGCTACGTTTTCGTCTTATGTAGTTACAAATTAAACACTTTCCGTTACTCTCCACTCATTCCACTGTGGAAACTAGTATTTTTTTTCGTCGCCAAACGGTCCTATATCAAAGCAAACTACGCGTACTGGGCCAGGCGGCCGCGCCGCGTCTGCGCACTTAGTGTTTCAAAACACGCTGCATAAACGTCCGTAACTCCGCGATGCCTTCACTTACAATCTTAAAACTTTGACACCGCCAAGCGACCACCGTCCTCAGTACGTCATAAAAATTTCAGCTCGATACGACCTTGCTGTCCCAGGCAAAAACGCACTCAAAGACGCAAATACAAACCGAAAAGAAAAACGGGTTACACAACTCGCGCAAAAGCTACGTTTTCGTCTTATGTAGTTACAAATTAAACACTTTCCGTTACTCTCCACTCATTCCACTGTGGAAACTAGTATTTTTTTTCGTCGCCAAACGGTCCTATATCAAAGCAAACTACGCGTACTGGGCCAGGCGGCGCGGCGCGTCTGCGCACTTGGTGTTTCAAAACACGCTGCATAAACGTCCGTAACTCCTCGATGCCTTCACTTACAATCTTAAAACTTTGACACCGCCAAGCGACCACCGTCCTCAGTACGTCATAAAAATTTCACCTCGATACGACCTTGCTGTCCCAGGCAAAACGCACTCAAAGACGCAAATACAAACCGAAAAGAAAAACGGGTTACACAAACTCGCGCAAAAGCTACGTTTTCGTCTTATGTAGTTACAAATTAAACACTTTCCGTTACTCTCCACTCATTCCACTGTGGAAACTAGTATTTTTTTTCGTCGCCAAACGGTCTATATCAAAGCAAACTACGCGTACTGGGCCAGGCGGCCGCGCCGCGTCTGCGCACTTAGTGTTTCAAAACACGCTGCATAAACGTCCGTAACTCCGCGATGCCTTCACTTACAATCTTAAAACTTTGACACCGCCAAGCGACCACCGTCCTCAGTACGTCATAAAAATTTCAGCTCGATACGACCTTGCTGTCCCAGGCAAAAACGCACTCAAAGACGCAAATACAAACCGAAAAGAAAAACGGGTTACACAAACTCGCGCAAAAGCTACGTTTTCGTCTTATGTAGTTACAAATTAAACACTTTCCGTTACTCTCCACTCATTCCACTGTGGAAACTAGTATTTTTTTTCGTCGCCAAACGGTCCTATATCAAAGCAAACTACGCGTACTGGGCCAGGCGGCGCGGCGCGTCTGCGCACTTGGTGTTTCAAAACACGCTGCATAAACGTCCGTAACTCCTCGATGCCTTCACTTACAATCTTAAAACTTTGACACCGCCAGCGACCACCGTCCTCAGTACGTCATAAAAATTTCACCTCGATACGACCTTGCTGTCCCAGGCAAAAAACGCACTCAAAGACGCAAATACAAACCGAAAAGAAAAACGGGTTACACAAACTCGCGCAAAAGCTACGTTTTCGTCTTATGTAGTTACAAATTAAACACTTTCCGTTACTCTCCACTCATTCCACTGTGGAAACTAGTATTTTTTTTCGTCGCCAAACGGTCCTATATCAAAGCAAACTACGCGTACTGGGCCAGGCGGCCGCGCCGCGTCTGCGCACTTAGTGTTTCAAAACACGCTGCATAAACGTCCGTAACTCCGCGATGCCTTCACTTACAATCTTAAAACTTTGACACCGCCAAGCGACCACCGTCCTCAGTACGTCATAAAAATTTCAGCTCGATACGACCTTGCTGTCCCAGGCAAAAACGCACTCAAAGACGCAAATACAAACCGAAAAGAAAAACGGGTTACACAAACTCGCGCAAAAGCTACGTTTTCGTCTTATGTAGTTACAAATTAAACACTTTCCGTTACTCTCCACTCATTCCACTGTGGAAACTAGTATTTTTTTTCGTCGCCAAACGGTCCTATATCAAAGCAAACTACGCGTACTGGGCCAGGCGGCGCGGCGCGTCTGCGCACTTGGTGTTTCAAAACACGCTGCATAAACGTCCGTAACTCCTCGATGCCTTCACTTACAATCTTAAAACTTTGACACCGCCAAGCGACCACCGTCCTCAGTACGTCATAAAAATTTCACCTCGATACGACCTTGCTGTCCCAGGCAAAAACGCACTCAAAGACGCAAATACAAACCGAAAAGAAAAACGGGTTACACAAACTCGCGCAAAAGCTACGTTTTCGTCTTATGTAGTTACAAATTAAACACTTTCCGTTACTCTCCACTCATTCCACTGTGGAAACTAGTATTTTTTTTCGTCGCCAAACGGTCCTATATCAAAGCAAACTACGCGTACTGGGCCAGGCGGCCGCGCCGCGTCTGCGCACTTAGTGTTTCAAAACACGCTGCATAAACGTCCGTAACTCCGCGATGCCTTCACTTACAATCTTAAAACTTTGACACCGCCAAGCGACCACCGTCCTCAGTACGTCATAAAAATTTCAGCTCGATACGACCTTGCTGTCCCAGGCAAAAACGCACTCAAAGACGCAAATACAAACCGAAAAGAAAAACGGGTTACACAAACTCGCGCAAAAGCTACGTTTTCGTCTTATGTAGTTACAAATTAAACACTTTCCGTTACTCTCCACTCATTCCACTGTGGAAACTAGTATTTTTTTTCGTCGCCAAACGGTCCTATATCAAAGCAAACTACGCGTACTGGGCCAGGCGGCGCGGCGCGTCTGCGCACTTGGTGTTTCAAAACACGCTGCATAAACGTCCGTAACTCCTCGATGCCTTCACTTACAATCTTAAAACTTTGACACCGCCAAGCGACCACCGTCCTCAGTACGTCATAAAAATTTCACCTCGATACGACCTTGCTGTCCCAGGCAAAAACGCACTCAAAGACGCAAATACAAACCGAAAAGAAAAACGGGTTACACAAACTCGCGCAAAAGCTACGTTTTCGTCTTATGTAGTTACAAATTAAACACTTTCCGTTACTCTCCACTCATTCCACTGTGGAAACTAGTATTTTTTTTCGTCGCCAAACGGTCCTATATCAAAGCAAACTACGCGTACTGGGCCAGGCGGCCGCGCCGCGTCTGCGCACTTAGTGTTTCAAAACACGCTGCATAAACGTCCGTAACTCCGCGATGCCTTCACTTACAATCTTAAAACTTTGACACCGCCAAGCGACCACCGTCCTCAGTACGTCATAAAAATTTCAGCTCGATACGACCTTGCTGTCCCAGGCAAAAACGCACTCAAAGACGCAAATACAAACCGAAAAGAAAAACGGGTTACACAAACTCGCGCAAAAGCTACGTTTTCGTCTTATGTAGTTACAAATTAAACACTTTCCGTTACTCTCCACTCATTCCACTGTGGAAACTAGTATTTTTTTTCGTCGCCAAACGGTCCTATATCAAAGCAAACTACGCGTACTGGGCCAGGCGGCCGCGCCGCGTCTGCGCACTTAGTGTTTCAAAACACGCTGCATAAACGTCCGTAACTCCGCGATGCCTTCACTTACAATCTTAAAACTTTGACACCGCCAAGCGACCACCGTCCTCAGTACGTCATAAAAATTTCAGCTCGATACGACCTTGCTGTCCCAGGCAAAAACGCACTCAAAGACGCAAATACAAACCGAAAAGAAAAACGGGTTACACAAACTCGCGCAAAAGCTACGTTTTCGTCTTATGTAGTTACAAATTAAACACTTTCCGTTACTCTCCACTCATTCCACTGTGGAAACTAGTATTTTTTTTCGTCGCCAAACGGTCCTATATCAAAGCAAACTACGCGTACTGGGCCAGGCGGCGCGGCGCGTCTGCGCACTTGGTGTTTCAAAACACGCTGCATAAACGTCCGTAACTCCTCGATGCCTTCACTTACAATCTTAAAACTTTGACACCGCCAAGCGACCACCGTCCTCAGTACGTCATAAAAATTTCACCTCGATACGACCTTGCTGTCCCAGGCAAAAACGCACTCAAAGACGCAAATACAAACCGAAAAGAAAAACGGGTTACACAAACTCGCGCAAAAGCTACGTTTTCGTCTTATGTAGTTACAAATTAAACACTTTCCGTTACTCTCCACTCATTCCACTGTGGAAACTAGTATTTTTTTTCGTCGCCAAACGGTCCTATATCAAAGCAAACTACGCGTACTGGGCCAGGCGGCCGCGCCGCGTCTGCGCACTTAGTGTTTCAAAACACGCTGCATAAACGTCCGTAACTCCGCGATGCCTTCACTTACAATCTTAAAACTTTGACACCGCCAAGCGACCACCGTCCTCAGTACGTCATAAAAATTTCAGCTCGATACGACCTTGCTGTCCCAGGCAAAAACGCACTCAAAGACGCAAATACAAACCGAAAAGAAAAACGGGTTACACAAACTCGCGCAAAAGCTACGTTTTCGTCTTATGTAGTTACAAATTAAACACTTTCCGTTACTCTCCACTCATTCCACTGTGGAAACTAGTATTTTTTTTCGTCGCCAAACGGTCCTATATCAAAGCAAACTACGCGTACTGGGCCAGGCGGCGCGGCGCGTCTGCGCACTTGGTGTTTCAAAACACGCTGCATAAACGTCCGTAACTCCTCGATGCCTTCACTTACAATCTTAAAACTTTGACACCGCCAAGCGACCACCGTCCTCAGTACGTCATAAAAATTTCACCTCGATACGACCTTGCTGTCCCAGGCAAAAACGCACTCAAAGACGCAAATACAAACCGAAAAGAAAAACGGGTTACACAAACTCGCGCAAAAGCTACGTTTTCGTCTTATGTAGTTACAAATTAAACACTTTCCGTTACTCTCCACTCATTCCACTGTGGAAACTAGTATTTTTTTTCGTCGCCAAACGGTCCTATATCAAAGCAAACTACGCGTACTGGGCCAGGCGGCCGCGCCGCGTCTGCGCACTTAGTGTTTCAAAACACGCTGCATAAACGTCCGTAACTCCGCGATGCCTTCACTTACAATCTTAAAACTTTGACACCGCCAAGCGACCACCGTCCTCAGTACGTCATAAAAATTTCAGCTCGATACGACCTTGCTGTCCCAGGCAAAAACGCACTCAAAGACGCAAATACAAACCGAAAAGAAAAACGGGTTACACAAACTCGCGCAAAAGCTACGTTTTCGTCTTATGTAGTTACAAATTAAACACTTTCCGTTACTCTCCACTCATTCCACTGTGGAAACTAGTATTTTTTTTCGTCGCCAAACGGTCCTATATCAAAGCAAACTACGCGTACTGGGCCAGGCGGCGCGGCGCGTCTGCGCACTTGGTGTTTCAAAACACGCTGCATAAACGTCCGTAACTCCTCGATGCCTTCACTTACAATCTTAAAACTTTGACACCGCCAAGCGACCACCGTCCTCAGTACGTCATAAAAATTTCACCTCGATACGACCTTGCTGTCCCAGGCAAAAACGCACTCAAAGACGCAAATACAAACCGAAAAGAAAAACGGGTTACACAAACTCGCGCAAAAGCTACGTTTTCGTCTTATGTAGTTACAAATTAAACACTTTCCGTTACTCTCCACTCATTCCACTGTGGAAACTAGTATTTTTTTTCGTCGCCAAACGGTCCTATATCAAAGCAAACTACGCGTACTGGGCCAGGCGGCCGCGCCGCGTCTGCGCACTTAGTGTTTCAAAACACGCTGCATAAACGTCCGTAACTCCGCGATGCCTTCACTTACAATCTTAAAACTTTGACACCGCCAAGCGACCACCGTCCTCAGTACGTCATAAAAATTTCAGCTCGATACGACCTTGCTGTCCCAGGCAAAAACGCACTCAAAGACGCAAATACAAACCGAAAAGAAAAACGGGTTACACAAACTCGCGCAAAAGCTACGTTTTCGTCTTATGTAGTTACAAATTAAACACTTTCCGTTACTCTCCACTCATTCCACTGTGGAAACTAGTATTTTTTTTCGTCGCCAAACGGTCCTATATCAAAGCAAACTACGCGTACTGGGCCAGGCGGCGCGGCGCGTCTGCGCACTTGGTGTTTCAAAACACGCTGCATAAACGTCCGTAACTCCTCGATGCCTTCACTTACAATCTTAAAACTTTGACACCGCCAAGCGACCACCGTCCTCAGTACGTCATAAAAATTTCACCTCGATACGACCTTGCTGTCCCAGGCAAAAACGCACTCAAAGACGCAAATACAAACCGAAAAGAAAAACGGGTTACACAAACTCGCGCAAAAGCTACGTTTTCGTCTTATGTAGTTACAAATTAAACACTTTCCGTTACTCTCCACTCATTCCACTGTGGAAACTAGTATTTTTTTTCGTCGCCAAACGGTCCTATATCAAAGCAAACTACGCGTACTGGGCCAGGCGGCCGCGCCGCGTCTGCGCACTTAGTGTTTCAAAACACGCTGCATAAACGTCCGTAACTCCGCGATGCCTTCACTTACAATCTTAAAACTTTGACACCGCCAAGCGACCACCGTCCTCAGTACGTCATAAAAATTTCAGCTCGACACGACCTTACTGTCCCAGGCAAAAACGCACTCAAAGACGCAAATACAAACCGAAAAGAAAAACGGATTACACAAACTCGCGCAAAAGCTACGTTTTCGTCTTATGTAGTTACAAATTAAACACTTTCCGTTACTCTCCACTCATTCCACTGTGGAAACTAGTATTTTTTTTCGTCGCCAAACGGTCCTATATCAAAGCAAACTACGCGTACTGGGCCAGGCGGCGCTGCGCGTCTGCGCACATCGTGTTTCAAAACACGCTGCATAAACGTCCGTAACTCCTCGATGCCTTCACTTACAATCTTAAAACTTTGACACCGCCAAGCGACCACCGTCCTCAGTACGTCATAAAAATTTCAGCTCGACACGACCTTACTGTCCCAGGCAAAAACGCACTCAAAGACGCAAATACAAACCGAAAAGAAAAACGGATTACACAAACTCGCGCAAAAGCTACGTTTTCGTCTTATGTAGTTACAAATTAAACACTTTCCGTTACTCTCCACTCATTCCACTGTGGAAACTAGTATTTTTTTTCGTCGCCAAACGGTCCTATATCAAAGCAAACTACGCGTACTGGGCCAGGCGGCGCTGCGCGTCTGCGCACATCGTGTTTCAAAACACGCTGCATAAACGTCCGTAACTCCTCGATGCCTTCACTTACAATCTTAAAACTTTGACACCGCCAAGCGACCACCGTCCTCAGTACGTCATAAAAATTTCAGCTCGACACGACCTTACTGTCCCAGGCAAAAACGCACTCAAAGACGCAAATACAAACCGAAAAGAAAAACGGATTACACAAACTCGCGCAAAAGCTACGTTTTCGTCTTATGTAGTTACAAATTAAACACTTTCCGTTACTCTCCACTCATTCCACTGTGGAAACTAGTATTTTTTTTCGTCGCCAAACGGTCCTATATCAAAGCAAACTACGCGTACTGGGCCAGGCGGCGCTGCGCGTCTGCGCACATCGTGTTTCAAAACACGCTGCATAAACGTCCGTAACTCCTCGATGCCTTCACTTACAATCTTAAAACTTTGACACCGCCAAGCGACCACCGTCCTCAGTACGTCATAAAAATTTCAGCTCGACACGACCTTACTGTCCCAGGCAAAAACGCACTCAAAGACGCAAATACAAACCGAAAAGAAAAACGGATTACACAAACTCGCGCAAAAGCTACGTTTTCGTCTTATGTAGTTACAAATTAAACACTTTCCGTTACTCTCCACTCATTCCACTGTGGAAACTAGTATTTTTTTTCGTCGCCAAACGGTCCTATATCAAAGCAAACTACGCGTACTGGGCCAGGCGGCGCTGCGCGTCTGCGCACATCGTGTTTCAAAACACGCTGCATAAACGTCCGTAACTCCTCGATGCCTTCACTTACAATCTTAAAACTTTGACACCGCCAAGCGACCACCGTCCTCAGTACGTCATAAAAATTTCAGCTCGACACGACCTTACTGTCCCAGGCAAAAACGCACTCAAAGACGCAAATACAAACCGAAAAGAAAAACGGATTACACAAACTCGCGCAAAAGCTACGTTTTCGTCTTATGTAGTTACAAATTAAACACTTTCCGTTACTCTCCACTCATTCCACTGTGGAAACTAGTATTTTTTTTCGTCGCCAAACGGTCCTATATCAAAGCAAACTACGCGTACTGGGCCAGGCGGCGCTGCGCGTCTGCGCACATCGTGTTTCAAAACACGCTGCATAAACGTCCGTAACTCCTCGATGCCTTCACTTACAATCTTAAAACTTTGACACCGCCAAGCGACCACCGTCCTCAGTACGTCATAAAAATTTCAGCTCGACACGACCTTACTGTCCCAGGCAAAAACGCACTCAAAGACGCAAATACAAACCGAAAAGAAAAACGGATTACACAAACTCGCGCAAAAGCTACGTTTTCGTCTTATGTAGTTACAAATTAAACACTTTCCGTTACTCTCCACTCATTCCACTGTGGAAACTAGTATTTTTTTTCGTCGCCAAACGGTCCTATATCAAAGCAAACTACGCGTACTGGGCCAGGCGGCGCTGCGCGTCTGCGCACATCGTGTTTCAAAACACGCTGCATAAACGTCCGTAACTCCTCGATGCCTTCACTTACAATCTTAAAACTTTGACACCGCCAAGCGACCACCGTCCTCAGTACGTCATAAAAATTTCAGCTCGACACGACCTTACTGTCCCAGGCAAAAACGCACTCAAAGACGCAAATACAAACCGAAAAGAAAAACGGATTACACAAACTCGCGCAAAAGCTACGTTTTCGTCTTATGTAGTTACAAATTAAACACTTTCCGTTACTCTCCACTCATTCCACTGTGGAAACTAGTATTTTTTTTCGTCGCCAAACGGTCCTATATCAAAGCAAACCACGCGTACTGGGCCAGGCGGCGCTGCGCGTCTGCGCACATCGTGTTTCAAAACACGCTGCATAAACGTCCGTAACTCCTCGATGCCTTCACTTACAATCTTAAAACTTTGACACCGCCAAGCGACCACCGTCCTCAGTACGTCATAAAAATTTCAGCTCGACACGACCTTACTGTCCCAGGCAAAAACGCACTCAAAGACGCAAATACAAACCGAAAAGAAAAACGGATTACACAAACTCGCGCAAAAGCTACGTTTTCGTCTTATGTAGTTACAAATTAAACACTTTCCGTTACTCTCCACTCATTCCACTGTGGAAACTAGTATTTTTTTTCGTCGCCAAACGGTCCTATATCAAAGCAAACTACGCGTACTGGGCCAGGCGGCGCGGCGCGTCTGCGCACTTGGTGTTTCAAAACACGCTGCATAAACGTCCGTAACTCCTCGATGCCTTCACTTACAATCTTAAAACTTTGACACCGCCAAGCGACCACCGTCCTCAGTACGTCATAAAAATTTCACCTCGATACGACCTTGCTGTCCCAGGCAAAAACGCACTCAAAGACGCAAATACAAACCGAAAAGAAAAACGGGTTACACAAACTCGCGCAAAAGCTACGTTTTCGTCTTATGTAGTTACAAATTAAACACTTTCCGTTACTCTCCACTCATTCCACTGTGGAAACTAGTATTTTTTTTCGTCGCCAAACGGTCCTATATCAAAGCAAACTACGCGTACTGGGCCAGGCGGCCGCGCCGCGTCTGCGCACTTAGTGTTTCAAAACACGCTGCATAAACGTCCGTAACTCCGCGATGCCTTCACTTACAATCTTAAAACTTTGACACCGCCAAGCGACCACCGTCCTCAGTACGTCATAAAAATTTCACCTCGATACGACCTTGCTGTCCCAGGCAAAAACGCACTCAAAGACGCAAATACAAACCGAAAAGAAAAACGGGTTACACAAATTCGCGCAAAAGCTACTTTTTCGTCTTATCTAGTTACAAATTAAACACTTTCCGTTACTCTCCACTCATTCCACTGTGGAAACTAGTATTTTTTTTCGTCGCCAAACGGTCCTATATCAAAGCAAACTACGCGTACTGGGCCAGGCGGCGCTGCGCGTCTGCGCACATCGTGTTTCAAAACACGCTGCATAAACGTCCGTAACTCCTCGATGCCTTTTTTGAACGGAAGTATGCGAAGCACACGCTACACGATGCGAAATCCAGGCTAGCCGGTACATGAAACAATTCGCCTGCGAGAGAGGAGGTCGTTTTCAATGTAATTTATACATACCATTTATCTGCAAAACAGATAACTCAATTTAAAATATTGGTCCTGCATATTGTAAATCTTTATCTTCAGACTTGTAAACAATAACTGCACCAGATCTGCTACCGTATTTATAGTGCAAATCAAGATAAAATGTAATGCATCCCGCATTGTGTCAAAACTGCTCCAAAATTCACAAGATAACGCCTTTCTGAAATAATTTACCGATTTGGAAAGTCTGAAATGATAATTTCACAGATATATTCTGGTGTGTGGCGGAGGGTAGTTTGAGTACCACAGCTGTTCCGGCCTTTTCCTGTTGCAGTCGCGATGCGAGAAATATCTTTGGACTACTCGTCTATTAAGAGCTCTGAATGGAAAGTAAGAAGCCTGGAGAACATCTGGCGTGCATTTCCTCGCCATGTTACAGTTTTGGGTGGAACCTTTAACCTGCCATCTCTGCAGTGGGCGACATACGTGGCTGAGACTGGTGGCAGGGCCAGGGAATCGTGAGAAACTGATCCAAGTGCTTCACTCAAAAACTACCTCGGGCCATTAATCTGAGAAACGGGTCGTGAAGACAGCATCTTAGGCTTTCAAGTGACAAATAGACCCGAACATTTCGAATCTGTTAGAGTAGAACGGGGAATCAGCTATGACAAGAGCGTTACAGTGTCACTGAATACGACCGTAACCATAAATAGAAAATAAGTAGGGAATATTATTGTGCTCAGCAAGAGCGACGAGAAACAGGCTTCAGCTCTCGTTTCCTCTGCAGCACAAACAGCGCGGGTATCAGTGGAAGCAGTTGAAGAGCATTGTGAAATACGCTTCAGACAGGTGTGTACTGACCAAATGCGTTTCAAGCCCGGTTTCACAGCGATGAGTTTACGGCACTTTTTTTCATTTAAGTGCGCGTCTGCGCACGCCAGATCACGAGATAACAAAGAAATTTCCGAGATCCGAATTTCATCGATAAAAATGACGCCAAAGAAACACTTGTTTCTGGAAAGAGCAACATATCTGTAACATGTTGCATTACTCTCTACGTAACGAAAGCCTGTGTAGACATTCGGTCTTGTCTGTAAGGCAGAAACGCTTACAGCACTGTTATTCACGTGCAAACAGCAACAGGTGGCGTCAGACTGCCCGCGCAAACGGCCGGCGCAGTCGCCGAGGGAAAACTCGCAGGTGGAGGCGCGACGCAGAAAGCGGGCAGCGAATCCGGCAGAGGGCCGCGCATGCGCAGAAGCAGCGGTGGCGCGGTAACAGGCGGTATTATAGGGGCGGTCCGACCACGGCGGCGGAGAAAAGAACGGCCACACGACAGGGGGGCCGAAACTAAGTCAGGACGATCACTTCCCGCATAAAATGTGTAATACTGTTTAGCGATTACTGCTCCAGTTCTGATCAACAGTTTCAAAGTCGGTGATGATCGCAGACACCAGCGTCCGGTTGTCATTTAATGTCCCAGTATTACAAAGATATTTTCTCCCGCTCTCGCAGCAATTTCGCAGTTATGTCAGAGCACGCTACATCTGTCTAATGGCAGTCCACTATGTACTAACACTAAACATTACTTCGATAACAACCTCTGTTACAATTAGTGCACTAGATGATTTAATACAAGATGTCACGTTTGATGTATTATTTTTGCAGCAAGTCTCAACGGCAGCTGTAGGAACATCAGCTGCCATTACTATCGATGAAGAAATGAACAGCGCAACGGCAGTTCTTTTAAGGGATGGGTTTACACCTGAAAACGTCCAACTTTATCCCAGCAGACGTGCAATTGCATGTTCTGTCGCTGAGACATTCCGCTTAAATATTTACGCGCCATCCGGGACTGACATTACATATGCACGATCGGACTATTTTTTTTAATCAGGATTTCCCACATCTTTTGGTAAATATGTGTATGTGAAGCACACGCCACACGATGCGAATTAGAGGCTACTCAGTACATCGAACAATTCGCCTGCGAGAGAGCAGGCCGATTTCAGTCTAATTTGTATATGTCGTTTGTCTGCAAAACAAATGACTCTGATTAAAATGTTGGCCCTGAATATTGTTAATATTTATGTTTAGACTTCATTTACGTATCTGGAACCTCTGAAATGATATATATTCACAGATAGATTGCGACAATCATTGTACCTTACAGTGATGGTAATTAAATTTGTTGGCCTAGCTGTGTGAACGGAACGTGTTCTGGAACCAGTTACTATTAAGAGAATGACGGAACTGTCAAAACGTACGGTACAGGTCCAGCGCGACAGCCGTCTGGAGGCAGAAAGGGTGCCAGCATCACAGAATCAGCAGAGGGATTCGATACGCCCGCGCATGCGCAGTACACCTTCTGCTTCTCGGTCGGGTGGCCACCGGCCAAGTGCAGAGTTTCGTAATGGACATTTTGCGCCTTTTTCAGTGAGTAACTCTTCACGAACACAGTAACTAAAGGATGTAGAAAAAGAGCCGGTAGAACGAATTGTGACAGGCGTTGCGAATGTGGTCACCTCTCTAAACGTCTGCACTCCCTCCGCATCAAACAAGAGAGCTGCAAGGGAAATATTTTTCAGCGATCGACTCAGAAGGCGCGACACCCTTCTGTGGCGCCCTGCAAAATCTGACCTACACGGAAGCCGTGGCTGAGCGGCGCGCCGTCACACGCAGTGTCGGCTTCGAGGCCTGACAGACTCCACATCACAGCGGGCTGTGAGTAACTGTGCAGCATTACGAAGCAGCCCCTGTCAGCTTCTCCGACCACCACGGTGTACATGTTAAAGCAAGAGCTCTAACTCGTCCCAAAATAATTGGCAGAGGATACTGGAAATTAAATTGTAACCTCCTCCACATAATATGGATGAATATGGATTTCATTGCTCGGTACAAATCGTGGGTTAACCGCAGACGTTTCTTCCGTAACGCGAGTGAGTGGCGGCTGAACCTTGCAAAACCCGGTGTTGGGAAATTAGTTACACATGTCGCCTACAGGATTGAAGTAAAGTGTGAATTTAATTTTGAATTATTTGAAACTTGTAAGAATAATTAGTAATTCTCACTACATCATTGAAAAAAATAATTCGTTCACGTGACATATCAGACTGTAAAATAATACAAAACTTGTTGGCAAGTCCTTCGCACGACTCACTTATCTACAGAATTTTCATTTGGGGAATAGTAAACAGTTTCATTATGTATAAAATGCTGCACAGGCAACCACGTCCTCCAGATAAACTCGTGTGTGTTAACTGGAGAAACACTGGCCACGGTGGCTGGAAAGGAACAAGTAGGGGCGAAGCCTTCGACTGCAGGTGACAGACTGACTGGGCGACATTTTGGAAGAAAATTTCCTCCAACTGACAGCAAAGCGAGGCCGTGAAGATTGTGTAAAGCGTGTGGTGACAAAGTTAAAAAAGAAACTGGAGAGTGGAAAAGGTAAGAAACAACATACTGTTGTCCAGTGTGTGATGTTGCGCTGTGCATGCCAGAATGCTTTGAGCCATTTCACACGACAGCCAATTACGTATACAAATTATTTGTAAAAAAAATTGTAATTTAATTTAGTTGTGTATTAAGATATTTTTTAGTAAATGCCTTTCAGTTTTTGTTTCCAGACTTCAAAGTGTTGATTTGTTGTTCCGGTGAGAGGCAACAAGGCCAGGCTCACTCGATTACGGCGCCAGCGTGTGTGGCGGTGGTGTTATGACGTCACCACAGTGTGAGAGCAAGTGGCGCCTGCTGCAGCCTTCAGTTAATGATAGACTATCGCAAAGAAACTGCAGGGACACTCACTAAGGTCTTGGTAATGCGAGATAAAATAACTTTTTTCTTTTCCATTATCGTCTAGAGAACTGTAACATTTTCAATATGTGGAACGTAGTATTGAAAGTCTAAACCAGATGTAATCATTTACCAAATGAAAGGTGCAGGTACTGATTTCTGTACGTTTCATAGCGTGCTTTTGGGCAGGGCATCTCCACTTTGCAAATAAAACACAGTTATTGACAGATGAAATGGTGGCAGCCAGAACACATTCATGACATGCTGGAAAATAACAGATTTTTCAGATCACCACTAACTCAACTGCTATTGATACAACTTTGCTCTCGCCACATTTAATTTTGAAGGATAAAAATCACCCAGACAAAACAAAAGAACTTGTGACTTTCCCCAAGTCACAGCGTCTACGTCATCGTAAACTGACAGACACTGCAACAGTTAATACAAAAGAGGCAGCTGAGAAGAGGAAAACCCTACAACAGAAGGTAAGTCACACTAAAAAATTTCAAGTTGGACAGTAAGTTTTAGTTCAAACGCGCCCATTGTCTTAGTAAAGCAAAGAACAGGTGTCAGAAATTTGCATTGCCTTATAACGGACCATTTCGGAATCGACGAATCCCACTTCGGAACGTAGGACGTCTCGAAACACTCAGAACGAAAGCTTCGACAGGTCATCATCACATCACCAATACAAAACCGTGCACTGTGTAATTGTTTGACTTTGTACTCCTCATGAAGACAAAACCATACCGATATACTACACTTCGTTTCCTTATAACGCCAACCGTTTGTACGTACTAGTTAAACTTTTTCTACAAATTTTCTTTCATTGACATGTATGTGTACATGACAATAACATTTTTATCTCATACAGCACTAAAAGTACAAGCCATTTCGGATGTTTATTTTCTCTGTGTCATGATTGTTACAGAGTATATATATCATTCCGTGTTCTAACATCTGACCCCGATCTTTACAATACATCATTTTAAAAGCAAAGGTTACGTAAAAGAAGACAGCAAACATTCTTTCGCCAAAGACAAACGCATCACAAAAGATAAAAGCAACATGTGAAACAGTAACATAGAATTTCGCCCGAGCTAATACATTTTCTCTTATAGGTTAAGGTACAGAAGTATGCAATAACGGATTCCAGATAGTACTGATAAAACAGGTAGACAATGTATATTTGCACAGGTATGACACGTACTGTCAACCATCGGAGAAGATATTTAATTTCTTCGTCTTCCACTGGGATACTCTAATCCTGAGCTATAACCAGGGTTTCTTCATTGACTGTAAGAATTTTACTCTGTGTCGTATGTGAAGACTTAAGGATTAATTTTAGATGGAGCATGTGCAGCAATGATTTATGGATTTTTACAACAAAGATTGGTGAGATAATAGGAAGTGAGGTTAGCGAACTTCTCATGATTATTATGCAGACGTTTATGATTTATAATATGAAGTGTGGCACACTGATGTTTGGGAGTGTTAGGTATTACGTGATGATTTAACCTTTGGAGCATGTTTTGTTGATTGTGTTTTGGTGTGTTTCTCTGATGAATAGAATTTCTAATGAAACTTGCAAGCAGATAAAAACTGTGTGCCTGACCGAGACTCGAACTCAGGACCTTTGCCTTTGGCAGGAGAGCTTCTGTAAAGGTTGGAAGGTAAGAGACGAGGTACTGACGGAAGTAAAGCTGTGAGGACGGGGCGTGAGTCGTGCTTGGGTAGCTCAGTTGGTAGAGCACTTGTACGCGAAAGGCAAAAGTCCCGAGTTGGAGTTTCGGTCTGGCACACAGTTTTACTCTGCCAGGAAGTTTGATATCAGCGCACACTCCGCTGAAAATTGAAACTCTCATTCTGGAACTTCTAATGGTTTGCGATAAGGTATTACAAAGCGATAAGACAAAACTTCGAATTTACTGGAAGATAAACACTTTCTTTCAAACATATGCCTTTTTTTCTGTGGGAATAACAACCTGAAGGTTTGAAGACGCTTATTACGGTTTACTTGCTTTGATGAAATTTGTGACTTTGCTTCCACTAATCGATTTTCTTCTCATTCACAGAATATCATTTATCATTCCTTTTCGCCCACATTTAATCGACTTCATCGGAGAGAGATAATTTCTTAATTATTTTTATTCTGCACGTTGACTTTAGTTGTTCATAGGTATTAAGTACTCTTCTTGATAACACTTCAATTTCGCATTTGGGGTAATTATAAGTAAGTGGCACGTGCATAAGTTAAGGTTTTGTGGACACATTTTCATTTGCTTTGTCTTTTTTTGTGTGACTGACAGACAATTGAGAAATGCAAAATAATGTTCAGATTCCATTCCATTCCTTTCCTTTAGCCTGTATACTTCTGCGCATTTACTCGAGTACATAGAAACACACACTCTGCAGAAATCACTATTGTACTCTTGCATAACAACACAACGTTTACCTATTCATATTTTGATAATGCATTAGACATGTAATGACTACTGTATTTTAATGTTTCTTTTCTAGCACAGTGAAAACAAATTTCGATTATGATTTTTCTGTTGACATGTTACTACGGACACATCTGTCCAAACTGTAATGTCGATATTCGTGAGACACGTTTGTTAGTCTTTGTCATTTAATCCGAGGATCTACCATATGTAGTTTTAGATAAACGTCTTAGCTTTATTTTCCTTCACTGTATTGTAACAGAATATACGTACTTTGTGAAAGCAGCACATTCGTGGACTCGAGTATAGTTATTGTCTGCGCTGTGAGAAAGTTGGAGGTATTATTAACGTTTTCTTTACCACGACATGCCGCATCGATTATCGTGATTTTGGGTGACTTCACAGACATTTTGTTAAAGTGACATGGAGGTACCTTCTGTGAGCGGTCTGGCTCTGAGTTGTCACTGGATTTGTTACTGACACGTACTGAGTGCACTAAGTCTGCTCTCAGCCGCCTCCCAGACAATCACGATACGACGCTTTCACCTGGTGAGCTGTTACAACGTCATGAGTGCTGGAAGACACTTCAACATGTGCTGCATAGCGTGCTGTGTACTCTCAGGCCAACAGCTGCGTGTGTGAAAACCACGAAAAGACATTGCTTCGATACATACTTGCTGCGACTAAAAGACGACGTAATCACAACTAGTCTCACGAGATTTTGTGCAGAATAACGACAAAAATAATGCCATCAATGTAATTTTTTACCTCAATTGATGACTTTATAGCTAGTGCACAATACTAGAGTGGACCATTTTCTTAACTTGTGCACAATTATTTCAAATGAAATGTAACGTATTGTGAGTACACCTGAGCACCAATGTAAACAACATTTGTAACTCGACTTGGCGTTCACCTGAGCACGAAATGGACGAAGCTTCCTGCAAAATAATTTATGAGCGAGTAGGCGCCACTACTTGCAAAACAATTACATTACGAGGTGAGATATTTTTATTTCAGGATCTGTTTGCTACGAAAATTATTAACGGACAGGGACCATTTCACGAACAGTAGTATTTCCAGAGCATTAAGGCACGGGGACAACTTTGTTTTTATTAAAGAGATTAATAATAAACAGGATTTAATCAGTTTGCACATTTTTACAATATGAACACACTAACAGAACGTATTATCACGCTGCAAGATATAATAGACACGTTATTGCAGCGAAAAGAACAGCCACAAGAGAATGTGTATCGTGCGATTATCAACATATCAATTGACTCACGTAATTTCACCGCGGTAACTGACTATGGGTCTCCAGTTACATTGATTAGTGACGCAGCATGTAATAAACGCAATCCGAATAATTCTTGCCCTACAGTCCCATTAGAAAGAATAAAGATAGAGGAGCAGTTTCAGGAAAAGGAGTCGATTAAACCTAAAGACACACACCTATAGTCTGCTGTTCAAGTCGACATATTTTATGCAGAAGTGACGCAACACGACGAGGTATGGACTCGCCTAATATCTGAAGTACTGCTGGAGGGAACTGACACCATGAATCCTGCAGGGTTGTCCATAAATCCGGAAGAGTAAGAGGGGGTGGAGTTCTCCTCTGAACAGTAAGCTGCAAGTTTGACAGCCGGCGGAAGTGTTTAAAATCAGAAGAGTGTTCCTGGAGCCACTCTGTAGCATCTCTGGACGTGCGGGATGTCGCATTGTCCTGCTGGAATTGCCCAAGTCCGTCGTTGTGCACAACGGACGTGAATGGACGCAGGTGACCAGACAGTATGGATACGTACTTGTCACCTGTCAGGGTCGTATCTAGACGTGTCACGGGTCCCATATCACTCCAGCTGCACCATTACAGCGCCTCCACCAGACTGAACAGTCCCCTGCTGAAATTCAGGGTCCATAGATTCATGAGGTTGTATCCACACCCGTACGCGTCCATCCACTCGATACAATGTGGAAGGAGATTCGTCCGACCAGGCAACGTGTTTCCAATCATCAACAGTCCAGTGCAGGTGTTGACGGGCGTAAAGCTTTGTGTCGTGCAGTCATCAAGTGTACACGAGTGGGCCTTCGGATCCGAAACACCTTTTCGATGATTTTTCGTTGAGTGGTTGCCACGCCGACACTTGTCGATGGCCCAGCATTGCAATCTGCAGAAATTTGCGGAAGGGTTGCACTTCTGTCACGTTGGACGATTCTCTTCAGTCGTTGATGCTCCTGTTCTTGCAGGATGTTTTTAGGCCGCAGCGACGTCGGAGATTTGACGTTTTCCTGTATCCTGATATTGTAAGTACACCAATGAAATGTTCGTCCCGGAAAATCCCCACTTCATCGCTACCTCGCAGTTGCTGTGTCCCATCGCTGGTGCGCCGACTGTAACACCACGTTCAGACTCACTTAAATGTTGATAAGCTGCCATCGTAGCAGCAGTAACCCATCTGTGTAGATGAACTACATTTCGTATAGGAATTTGTAGATATCAGTTTTATCCAATTAAAGAAAGAAAGACACATCCCTACATCTCAAAGGCAGCTTTCGAGCAGGGCATGTTCTGTTTGCAGATGAAAGGCAGTCGACTGCAGAGTTAATGGTGGCAGGCAGGTGGTACTTGTCATGCTGCTGATGAAGAACAGGAGATAAGCGTATTACTACATGACGTGTATGAATCTGTAATGAGTGTGTGAGATAATGGCATTTAATTTCTAAAAAATTAGCCAGATGTAATTACCTATCAAGTCACAGAAAGTGGTTTTCAGTTATCCACATGTTAAAGACAACGTAGGTGTAGTTTATCTTCTCTTCGCAGAATAGTAGTAGCGAGGTCTCTATAGAGTTGTGGTACCCGTTGTGGATGTCCTGCAATGTAAGCCGGTGGGTGAACACACGCCATGGGTTATCGACCATCTGACTGCAGACCTAAGTGAACGAGACACGATGAGTGTGGAATTACTTGTAGAAGCACAGGCTGTTCCTGCAGGGGGACCGGAGGTGGAAATTAAATTTTGACCTTTCGCTTGTAAGGAAAAATTCGAAAGAAAATGTTCGACATAAAATGAGAGGAAGTGCTGATGACGTTCGGTCGTATTACCGTATATCGAATCATTCCCCTGAATATGGGCAAAAGTAGCGCAGTGAACTTCCATAAAAACACAGAGTTGTTTTAAAAACTTCACGGTTTTAAGGCCATTGCCATTCAGCAGCACCCGCAGTACAACTGATTGAGGAGAAAGTGTGTCTCTGACTCTAAATTAAGTGGTTTATAGGTCGCTGCTCTGTTTCACTAGGGCAAGAACCTTTTCTCTGGTATTATAGAAGCACTAAATATTTTGAATACTATTCCACGGAAACGGTGACTATGGAACGATGCCTCAATACTCTACGAACAGCAAAGACTTGGCTCAGAACCGAATCGAGACAGAGGAGAGAGACTGGCTGCGTTGTTCCTGCTGAGCGAACACCGAAACTACGTGAAAGAATACGGCGAGATTTAATAAAAGGAAGTATCAGAAACATCTGAGTCCAATCCAAGAACTTAAATTATTGTGTTGTTACGCGAATGCATTCTTATGTTTAAAATGTTTATTGAAAGCAGTTTGTCACCAGTTTTCTGTTTTCTCTATCAAGAAATGATGCCTGGTTTGCCTACTCCCAATTCTTTGCGAATAGTATGACCTGCCCCCTCCCGCCACAATTGCTCTAGTTTACGTCGTGGGTACGCCCTTCGATTTCGCATTCATGGGGAGAAATCGTGAGGATAAGGAGTCGTATACATAAAAAGACATCTTTCTCCGGAGAACATTATCAGAGCAAAAGAATATTTTCTCAGAAATATTCAGTTTCGTATGAATGAAAAATTCGAAGCGTATTCTGTGACGAGAGAGTTTCCTTCCCACTGCCTCCCCTCCTCCCTGCCGTGTCACGCACAGAACGCACGCGTAACGCCAGACTTCATTCAGCTCGCTCAAACAGGCAAACCGTTCAGTGTACAAAGATGGAACTGGGATCAGTGTGTTCTGGAAGAGTTGCACTACGTTTAGATTTCAGTTTTATGTGCAGCAACAAATAGTTAAGACGATTAAACACAATTTATAAAAATGCATTTTCTGCGATCGTACTGAATTTACGACATGTGGGAACCTTTTCTGTTACTGAAGTTAGGTCAACACATTATGTGAATGAAATCTTAAAATTACATGATTTTTCATCTACTCCAAACCGTAACTGTGGCAGAGTTTTCTAAGACGAGATAATTTTGTTTAAATACGAATGGTGTGCTCGCGTGCCAAGGTCGCAAGCGATCGCCCGTGGGGTTCGTTACGAGAAACCGATCGCTAGGTTTGTAATCAACCAGCTGTTAATTTTTCTGGTTGGCCTATCTTTCAAACTTAACAAAGTGTAAGATTTACGGTGTGAGAAGACATGATGATGAATATCCGGAAATGTCAGCGGCACAGGTGTTGTTTGTATACCAAAGTCTTCTCGTACATCAGTGTGAAAACTTGAGTCTGCTAAACAGCAACAAAAATATTTTAATTTTCACTTCGTTTGAAAGATCGCCCATCTCTTCTTTCACGATTTTTTGGAAGGAAATTCGTCATGCAAATAATGTTTTTATTGTAAAACTCGTAGAAGTTTCTACGGTTCCTCTCTTCTGTATTTCTTCGGGTACGTACACCTTCTTGCCTTCCAGGAAATATAAACTCTGCCTTTACTACCAAAAAGTCTGCAAAAGCTAACGTCAACAGGACTTACTCAGCTCGATGTTATGCTACAGAGCACACTTCAAAAAACGGAGAATGTTCTCGGTTCGTGATTCGCCCCTCTAGTTTTATTCATACGAAATAGGAGCATGTTCTTTGTTTTTAGCGGCTTCTTCCACTCATTTACTGAAGCTGAGAAGTTTCTCCGGTGAAGTATATTTTCCGGCTCGCTTTATTCGCTCGAACCTGGGAATGTTCTCCACACTTTCGAGTATAAAGTACATTCTCCGTTTTATTCATACAACCGAAGGTCGCGATTCTGTAAGTTGCACCAAACCATGATGACGTACACTTAGAGAGGTAATTCGGCTCAGAAAGTTTTCACTCTGGTAGGCGGCAAGTACTGGGTGTCCAGCAGGTTGTTTCAGAAACTGTTACATTATTCAATCTGAAGCTGCAAATCGAAATGTACAATTCTGTCCCAAACACAGCAATACTACTTGCGACGAACGTTTATCGCACAGGAGGCAATGTACTGTTTTTCTCCGACGTTAATACCACATACCTGTCAATTTCTGCGGGTTTTCGGCAGAATCGGGTCGGGCCAAACTGGGTTGCCAATCGCCAGAAACGTTGTATCAGATAGTGTTTCCGTGTTTATTTCTGTTTCCTTTCTCTTTAATCTTCCCTCCTCCCACTTTGGGATTCCGAGATCAACCCCTTTTCCTCTTCCGTTTTCCTCATCAGCGACGTCCCTGCAACAGTGCCGCTCTCACTCCAGCCTAGCGACTGGAGAACTGAAGTCGGTGTCTGAACGAGATCTCTGTCGCTGCTGGAGTTTAGCGTGGAATACGACTGAGTAAGTGTTGCCAAGCTTAGCCCGAATTATGCACAACTTTTCTCCTGTTTTTTAATTTACGATTTACCAAGACCATTTGAAATTTAATTTTCAAGGTTACTGCGACCCCATGTGGTGATTAAAGTACTTTAAAGAGAAAGCGTGTAATCCATTTGGAGTTGTGGATGATAACAAATCGAACACCACATTGCATTCCACCATTGCTGATGGGGGGCGCCACGAACTTGTAAGTCATTTTCAGCCAGGTGTCCCGATACTTTTGACCACATAGTGTATGTGAAGGCATCGTCAAGATCTAAAATGGATGTTCCAGCATCAAGAAAGTGCTTAATGGTCTAAGTCAACGACAGAGAGGTAGCAAATATGTTTTCCAGTCATTAAACAATCGAGCCACAGAATGAACATCAGTACAATAGTTACATGTGTAATGAATCTGATCTGAAAATATACTATGGAAGATACTGGTTGACATGGCCAAAGATGAATAACATGTCGGACAATCCAAGTCCACAGGAAGATCATAGGTACATAAAATCAAACATCTTTGGAAGAACTATGTTATCTGTGAATACATTTAGAAATACATCTGTGGAAGGGCAGTGTTATCTGTGAGCACAAGGTGTAAAAAGTATGTTTGTAGCACAAAAATATGACATCATGCCGAAAGAAATACCCACGTCTTTACTGGTTTAAATGAGAAAAATGTCCATGTTTCATACATACCATGGCACAGAAAATTGCGAAAGTTTGCCATCAAAATGCTTTGCGTTGTAGCCGATATGTGGCAGATCACCACAGTGTACAGCCTAAGGCCTGAATGCCAAAGTTGACAGCGACATGAGTCAACATACCGGCAGCTCAAATTCGCGCTGTCTCTACTAATTTAGTTCTAGGGAGATGTGGAGCCAAGGTAACGTGGCAGTACTGCACTGGTGTTAAGGATGCGAATTACATTGGGACAAGGATGATAAGGACGCCTCATTTAATGATACATAAACAGAAAAAAACAATGAACATATTCTAGTGCCCGATTCCACCCTCCGCTTTGACCATAGAGTGAGAATTCACATGCACAGAATTCATTTTCTGTTGTCGACACACATAGCCACATTGGTTGTGTATTCTTGGGGTGGCATAGGTTTGTGCGTCAAACGTCCTATAAATTTTGAATGTCGCCAAATCGTTAGTTCAGATAGATTCCAATCGTATGTGCTGTGTATTAGGGACAGGCGTTTTGTGGACACCATAACAACTTGCATTTGATACCTGCAATAAATTGATCTTATAGTTTTTATGAGCAAAATGAGCAGACATCACGTCGCAGCACCGTCACGTCAGCGTGTATTCACACTGTCTGTCACGTCATGTAACGTCAATTCGCTTAGTCCGTGTCAGAGTACAGTATTTCAACTGAGGAACTAAGGTTATTAATGGCCAAAGCAAACCTCATAATTTGTGTTCTTGATCAGTCTTGTTTGCTGAGGCGTGAAACAACACCTCAAAACATCGACATTTCTATGTTATGGGTGAGTGGGCGTCTCTTCTGTTATTGCCAAACCTAAATAATTTTTGCTTTCAGATATCTCACATTGCTTGTGTGAGAACATCCAGTGCAAAAAACCTCCAAGTCGGCGTCGAAGATTTACAATTTGCCACGAAATCAAAGCACAATAAGAAAATGAAGAGTAAAAAGTAACAAAAGCACAATATCCACTACTATACAACGAGTTAACTTACGCTGACAGCAGATGATGATACCGTGGACACTTCATTCCCTGGTAACCGTGACCTGCCGTGACGTGACGTGACGTGACGTGGCGTGACGTGACGTGGCGGTCTGTTGACGACTTGTCTGAATGCCGCCATTTCAAATGCACTGTGGAATGTTTTCACATGACGAGACTTGACGGCATCCCGAGATCATGCGACAGTTTCAGCTTAATGTTGACAACATGCACACCAAGCAATGCTCACACCAGACATTTTTCTACTCTATGGCTTTGATCGACGTCATATCTGACTCACAGATGCTACTTAGAGGCGACATCTAAAGGCAATGAGGTTCAGTCCTAAACCAATGAATGTATCACAAAAAAGACAGATTAATATACGTATATACAATAAAATTCGATTGCAGCTCATGCCATTAATTACATAGCTATAAGCTATATTCCAAATAAAAAAGAAAGTAACAACATAAAAAACCATACATGCATGAAACAAATTATCACAGTTCACGTGTGCAAGTGAAAGAACGATGCATGTCCTTTAAAGTCCATTACAATATCACTCGTAGTAAACTCGTAATTTACATCAACATGGACAGTTTGCAAATCACACTTACGTGCTTGGCAAAGCGCTCATCGAACCATTTTTCACAATAATCCTCTATTATTCCAGTCTGAAACAGAATGCGGAAGAAACGAACAGACGTACCTTTCCGAGCGAGACCTGATTTCCTTATTTTATGATGATGATCGTTTCTCCCTGTGGACGTCGGCGAAAAAAAAAATGTTTTCGCATTCGGAGGAGAAAGTTAGTAATCGAAACTTCGTGGTAAGGTTCTGCCGCAACGAAACATGCCTTTGTTTTAAATATGGCCGCCCCAAATTCTGTATCATGTCAGTGACACGCCCTCCCCTATTTCTCGGTAATACAAAATGTGCTGCTTTTCCCTGAACATTCTCGATGAAGTCCGTTAATTCTAACTGGCAATGATCCCACACTGCACAACAGTATTCTAGAAGAGGACGGACAACCGTAGTGTAGGCAGTCTCTCTAGTAGATCTGCTGCATCTTCAGCAAATGAAGCGCAGTCTTTGGTTCTCCTTCCCCACAATATTTCCTATGCGTTCTTTCCAATTTATGTTGTTCGTAACGGTGATTCCTAGGTATTTAGTTCAATTTCCGGCCTTTAGATTTGACTGATTTATCGTCTAACCGAAGTCTAACCGATTCCGTTTAGCACTCATGTGGATGACCTCACACTTTTCATTATTTGGGATCAATTGCCAATTAATACGAATTGTGAACTCTGTGAGAGGAAATCACGAATCAAGTCACTGGCCAGCCTGTGACGATATTCCATAACCACGCAATTTGACTACAAGCCGCTTGTGAAGTGTCAGATGTCTTCTGGAACTCTAGAAAGACGAAATCAGTCGGAAATCCCTTGTCAACACCACTCAATACTTCGTGTGAATAAAAGCTAGTTGTGTTGACTGTGTGTTAATAGACCGTTCTCTCCGAGATAATTCATAATGTTCGAACACAATATATGTTCCAAAATCCTGCTGCAAATAGACGTTGGTAATATGGCCCTGTAAACTGATGGATTACTCGTACTGCGTTTCTTAAGTATTGGTGTGACCTGTGCAAGTTTCCAGTCTTTGGGTTACGAATCTTTCGTCAGGGAGTTTCAACACTCAGTTTCGCTACGACAATCCTGTGTTCACTGATCTCAGTATATGTTTTGGTGCTCGTT